>NC_062221.1:115686950-115894709 GCF_902686445.1 Sciurus carolinensis | reverse complement strand
TTCCCTTGCTCACATCTTCATAGAGTGACTTTCTAGGCCAGCTCTTGCTGAAAAATGCTAATTTTGGAACACTCATTTTTTTGTTTCCCTAGCAATGCTGTAATATCATGTCAAGATTCTTAAATTCAGAATTAAGGACTAAACATGGTTCGTGGTTCTTCTTATCTATCTTGTATTTGGAAGTGTTTCAAACTCCTCATTAGATTAGTTAAGCCCAAAGTATGCTTATGAGAGAGAGAGACAAAGACAGTGAGTGAGAAATGCTTTTCAAGCAGGTAACTCAAGATCATATTTAACATATTTCTACTTATGTCTACCCTGGTATCCACTATTGTTGTCTGTTACCCAGGAATTTAAATGTTGAGCAGCATGTTATGATCACTATAGTAACTTGAAGGTCAATGGAACATTGAAAATGAGAAGGTGCTAAATTTAGATCAGAGCGAGTATATGTCCCATTATCAATTCTTCTGTAGGAGCTCATTTTCTTCAACACATCTCCCTTACATATTATGCGAGAGACCTTTTTCTCTCTTTTGTTGCAATTTTCAAAACTGTTCAGCTTGCCTAGTATGTGTTAGGCTATTGGTTCCATCACCAGACTCAAAAATATAGAAACAAAACAAAAACAAAGCAAAAACATGGCCAGATTTGATGGTGCACGCTGGTAATCTCAGTGACTCGGGAGGTTGAGGCAAGAGAATCACAAGTTCAAGACTAGCCTCAGCAACTTAGCAAGACCCTGTCTCAAAAAAAAAAAAAAAAAAAAAAAAAAAAAAAGGACTGGGGATGTAGCTCAATGATAAAGAACCCCTGGGTTCAATCTCTAGTAGAAAAAAAAAATGAAGTTCAAATTATCCATTTTGATTCCTTTTTGTCTTATTTTCAGTAATAATTAGGATTTTTTTGATTTTTCAAAACATAACTTAAAATAACCATGTTCCTATGTTATGTAGCTTTCATTGTATAATAGCTCAAATGTCTTTTTTCTAGATACATGCTTTTAAATACTCTTTTTTTTTTTTTTTTTTTTTAGTTCAGAAATACACCATCTGACCCAAATTGTGACTGCTGTGCTGTTGCTGGCATGTTGTAGAATTTTAGTGCTTTTTGTGGCTTTAACTTCCCTACCCATAAACAACCTTCAAACAACCCAGATGAGATCAAACTGTTGGCATTTATATTTTCTAGATGTCAGAAAGGAGAATTTAATCCTGCAAAGTAAAATTAAGTGCCCTTAGGAGGGAAAAGTGAACATGTGGATCCTTGGCTTCAAAGACAGGACTATCTTCCATCTCGGTTTAGTGTTTCCAAACTCCAGGCAGTTGTTTTTTCTGTTTTTGTTTTTTGTTTTTTTGTTTTTTTCCCCTCCATTCCCTTTTCCTCTTGGCTCTCTGAATTATAATCAGGGACCTGCAGGGCAGATCTGACCTTCCCTTGTGCTCATTTTTAGTAATATACAAAGTCTAATAGATGATTGTTCTGTTTCTCCACAAGTGATTGACTCTAGTTCTTTGGTATTACTGACACAAGTCTTTGGGGTATTGGTAATTGTCTTACAAACAGTAAACTCCTGAAGGTGGACTGCATTCCAAGTAATGTAAAACCATGTGTAGCTGGTTATACATCATGCTTCATCCATCACCTGTTGCTGTCTAAAAATAACAAAAGTTCAGGACCCAGCTCTTTATTAAGACTTTCGGAAGCTGACCATCCTTGGATTGTGTCTCTGGGACAGACAGATGAAGGGAAGAAAGACTGTATAGTTATCCCTCAGTATACACAGGGGATTGGCTCCAAGACACACCACAGAGGCCAAAATCTGTAGATGTTCAAGACCCTTATATGAAATAGTTTAGTATTTGCACTATAACATATGCACATCTTCCCATATAATTTAAATTAATTCCAGATTATTTATAATACCTAATACAAAGTTAATGCTATGTAAATAGTTATAATGTGTTCTTCGGGAAATGACAAATTTTTAAGTGTGTACATATTCAGTACAGACGCTATTTTTTTCAAACATTTTTGATCCATGGTTCATTAAATCCATAGATGTGGAACCCATGGATAGGGAAGGTTGACTGTGTTTTCTTTCCAACCAAACTCACACACAAGAGCAGGTATCTCCTATTGATCAGAATCGGGAAGTGAATAAGAGGTGCTGTGCTTCTAATTCAACATGACAAACTGGATGTAGTTCATAATACCTTAAATCTAATGCAGACTCACAAGGAGCCCTGAGGATGTCCCGAGGAAAAATACTTATTTTCCAATATGGTGCTTGACAGTATTTATAGAATCTGCCTTGAGTGAGCAACTGGGAGGCTCTTTTGTCTGCAGTCTCCCCCTCTTGGCCTCACTAGAGATGCCTATACCTTCGTGGGGGTGCCAGCTCTGTCTTGGGAGTGGAGTGAGCAGAAAGATCCTTAGGGTCATGGTGACTGGTTTTCCCAGAAAACTCAACATCCACTGTACTTGTGTTCTCCCTCTTAAGAAGCCTAAGCATTTCAGATTCTTCTAATTGGAGTATTTAAAATAAAGATAAGTCTTTTTTCTTGTAGCATTGCCACTGCTGATGGCATAACATATTTAATGTGTTTAAAATTTTTTTTCACTAGAAAATGTATTATAAAAATCCCAGAGGAAAGGAAGAAAGAAAAAAATTTAAATATATTCATTCAAGAAATTCAAGCCAGACACAGTGATACACGCCTGTAATCCCAGGCATCTTGGAAGACTGAGGCAGGTGGAGCACAAGTTCAAGGCCAGCCTCAGTAATTTAGCCCTTAAGATCTTAGTGAGACCCTGTCTCAAAATAAAAAATAAAATGAAAAAAACCTGAAAATGTAGCTTAACAGTTAAGCATTCCTGGGTTCAATCCCCACTGCAGAAAGAAAGAGAGAGAGAGAGAGAAAGAGAGGGAGGGAGGAAGGGAGAGAAAGGAAAGGAAGGAAGGACAAAAAGGAAGGAAGGAAAGAAAGAAAGAAAGAAAGGAAAGAAGAAAAGAAGGAAGGAAGGGAGAGAGGGAGGGAGGCAGGGAGGGAGGGAGGGAAGGAGGGAGAGAAAGAAAAGAAAGAAAGAGAAATCTAAACGTGAACTGGTGCATTCTTTAAAAGAAGAATTGTATGGGGCTACTGAAATGAATAATTTACAGCCACAATGTCAGTGTCTATGAATTCATAATTTCATTGGGGGTGTGTTGAAAGTGGTAAACAGACATATAAAAAATTAATGGTGATGCCATCCTGCAAGAACTTGCATCTAGGTATGAACAAACTGTTGCGTTAGCTTTGAGGAAGGCACCATTCCCTGGGAGAGCATCAGCATGTGGGAGGCAGGCACAAGAACACAAAGGAAAGCATGTACCTTGATTAACTTTCCTAAGTCAAAGCATCCCCAAGCCAACTCCAAAGTGGACCTGTACCTTTCACACAACAGATCTCATTCTTCACCTCACGTAATGTTTGTGTAACAGACAAAGTCATGGGATACCAAGAGCGGAGAAACAGGAGAAAAAGGTGGCACAGCTTTAAATACAGCTCTGTTGTTTAGACTATTTTATGGTGTATTCATTCGACAGAGACGCCATTACAAAGGATCACAGACTGAGTGGCCTAAACAGCAGAAGTGCATTTCCTCAGAGTTCTGGAGGGTAGAAGTCTGAGATCAAGGAGTCAAAAGTGTTGGTTTCAAGAAAGAAATTAAAGAAAACCTTAGAAGATGGAAAGATCTCCCATGTTCTTCATAGGCAGAATTAATATCATCAAAATGGCCATACTACCAAAGGTGCTATGCAGATTCAATGCAATTCCAATTAAAATCCCAATGATGTAACTCACAGAAATAGAGCAAGCAATCATGAAATTCATCTGGAAGAATAAGAAACCCAGAATAGCTAAAGCAATCCTTAGCAGGAAGAGTGAAGCAGGGAGTATTACAATACCAGAACTTCAACTATACTACAAAGCAATAGTAACAAAAACAGCAGGGTATTGGCACCAAAATAGACAGGTAGATCAATGGTACTGAATAGAGGACATGGACACAAACCCAAATAAATACAATTTTCTCACACTAGACAAAGATGTCAAAAATATGCAATAGAGAAAAGACAGCCTCTTCAACAAATGGTGCTGGGAAAACTGGAAATCCATATGCAGCAGAATGAAACTAAACCCCTATCTCTCACCCTGCACAAAACTCAACTCAAAATAGATCAAGGATCTTGGTATCAGACCAGAGACCCTTCATCTTATAGAAGAAAAAGTAGGTCCAAATCTTCAACTTGTTGGCTTAGGATCAGACTTCCTTAACAGGACTCCCATAGCACAAGAAATAAAAGCAAGAATCAACAACTGGGATAGATTTAAACTAAAAAGATTTCTCTCAGCAAAGGAAACTATCAGCAATGTGAAGAGAGAGTCTACAGAGTGGAAGAAAATCTTTGCCACTCATACTTCAGATAGAGCACTAAATTCCAGAATATATAAAGAACTCAAACTCTACACCAAGGATGCAAATAACCCAGTCAACAAATGGGCTAAGGAAATGAGCAGACACTTCACAAAAGAAGATCTACAAGCAATCAACAGATATATGAAAAAATGTTCAACATCTCTAGTAATAAGAGAAATGCAAATCAAAACTACCCTAAGATTCCATCTCACCCCAATTAGAATGGCAATTATCAAGAATACTAGCAACAATAGGTGTTGGCGAGGATGTGGGGAAGAAGGTACACTCATACACTGCTGGTGGGGTTGCAAATTAGTGCAGCCACTCTGGAAAGCAGTGTGGAGATTCCTTAGAAAATTTGGAATGGAACCACAATTTAACCCAGCTATCCCACTCTTTGGCCTATACCCAAAGGACTTAAAATCAGCATACTACAGAGATTCAGCCACATTAATGTTCATAGCTGCTCAATTCACAATAGCCAGATTGTGGAACCAACCTGGATGTCCTTCAATTGATGAACGAATAAAGAAACTGTGATATATATATATACACACACAATGGAATATTACTCAGCCATAAATAATAATAAAATTATGGCATTTGCAGGCAAATGGATGAAATTGGAGAATATCATGCTAAGTGAGACAAGCAAATCTCAAAAAACCAAAGGATGAATGATCTCACTGATAAGCGGATGATGATACATAATGGGGGGTGGGAGGAAGGCAAGAATGGAGGAAGGAGGGACTGTATAGAGGGAAAAGAGGGGTGGGAGACGTGGGGGGAAGGAAAAAATAACAAAATGAATCAAACACCATTACCCTATGTAAATGTATGATTATCACAATGGTATGCCTCTACTTCATGTACAACCAGAGAAACAAATTGTATCCCATTTGTTTACAATTTAAAAAAAAGTGTTGGTTTCTTCTGAGACCTCTTTGTCTGTGACCTATAGATGGCCACTGTAGGAAATAAAATGTGTAATACTCTTTCACCACCCTTTGCAAGGGGCATAGCTACCACCACGAAGCAAAAGAAAGATGCTACAGTTTAGATTTTTTTTCTTTTGGCACTGAAAATTGAAAACAGGGGTTTTCTACTACTGAAGCCCACCCCCAACCCTTTTATTATTATTTATTCTGAGACAGGATCTCCCTAGGTTGTAGGGGCTAACCTGGAACTTGCAATCACCCTGCTTCAGTTTCCCAAGTAGCTGGGATTATAGATGTGTGCTACCATGGATGCTGAGCCAAACTGGTATCTCGAATGTCACCCGAAGGCCCATGGGTAAAAGGCTTGGTCCCCAGGGTGGTGCTGTTTAAGAGTGGAGGAACTGTTGAGAGGTGGGGCCTAGTGGGAGTCCTTAGGTCACTTAGGGAAATCCCTTCAACAGGATTGTAGGACCTTGGTCCCTCTCTCTTTCTCCCTTTTGCTTCCTGGAGATGAGTTGAGCAGTTTTGCTCCACCACACACTCCCATGATGATGTGCTGCCTTGTTACAGGCCCAAAGCACCAGAGCCAACCAGTCATGAACTGCAACCTCTGAAACTGTGAGCCAAAATAAGCCTTTTCCCTTTTTAAATTGATTATCTTTGTTGTAGTGATGGAAAGATGACTAACACATCAAGTTAACAAGAGAAGAGCTTAACAAATTTATTCAATGAAATTTTATGTGACCCGAGAGGCTTCAGAAATGAAAACCCCAAGTTTCAAAGAAAATTACATGCTTATACGTAGGTTCAATGAAGAATGGACAGCTATGTGGAAATGGGATTGGACAAAATGGTCTGAGATAACAGTAATAAACTGAGGGGGAGCTTAGCAAGGCCTGTCTATTCATATTCTTCTTGGCCACTGCATATAGCAATCATTTCTCAAGGAATGATTCCTCATGTGACAGGATTTCTGTCACATGAGGCTCTTCAGAAAGAAGGAAGAAGGTCACAGAGTGACATCTCTAGGTTTTAATGGTTTGCTTTCAGAGAACAGAGTTCCAGTTTCTATGACTAGCTCAGAGAAGAGGAAACTTGTTTCTATGACCTGCCTTGGGGGAGAAAGAATTGGCAAAAGTGTGGAAAAAGAGACATTGTTTCTGAGGCCTTCCCAATCTTCTTCAGTTCAAAGCACTCAGCATAGTTGGTGTAGTAGCCCAGCCACTTGGGAAGATAAGGCAGGAGAATCACAAGTCCGAGACCAGTATGGGCAACTTAGTGAGAACCTGCCTCAAAATAAAATTAAAAGTGCTGGGGATATAACTCATTGGTAAAGTGCCCCCGGGTCCAATCCTTAGTACTGGAAAAATAAAATAAAATAAATAAAATAAAATAGGGTGTCATGTTCTGAGCCCCAACACTATCTTCCTCCAGTCTCTTCACATGGTCTTTCCTCTGTGGGTGTCTGTATCCTAATCTGTTCTGTAAGACCAACCAGTTATACTAATTAGGGCCCAGTTATATCACCTCACTTTACCATAATTACCTCTTTAAAGGTTGTACCTCTAAATAGAGTCACATTTTGAGGATGCCTAACTGGGGATTAAAACCATGACATAGGATTTGGCTGCAATGATCAGTCTATAACATAGGGTCTTGAAATATTTTGGAGGTGAGAGAAAGAGAGAAAATAAGAAAGGAAGGGAGGGAGAAAGAAAGGGAAAGAGAAAAGAGAGAGAAAGAGGGAAAGAGAATATTCCTGTTTTTCTTAAAACTCTATAGGACTAAGATTAAGATTAGGTTTCAATTTGTAGGCTCAGTGGATTGGCTGAGACAGTCTGGAGCCCTACATTGAGGAGCAAGGAGGAAGAATAGAATAAGGTGGTTGCATTCAAATGACACTTTCCTCTATGGGCTTTAGAAAAACTAAATTTAAGGGGGAAAAAAATCAACAAATGCTATGACATTCTGCCATATTATCACATGATAATTGAAATTCCTACTACTATCTACTATTGCACCACCAAATAAACATTTTTGTAATTATTACCAATTATCAATCACTTACTCATTCAGCCAGCAGAGAAGTTAAGACAGTCTTGAATTTGAATCCAAGCTCTACCATCTATGAAGTGCTTTGAACAACTCAACTTCTCTGTGCCTCATTATCTCATCCAGAAATTAGGAATGACAGTGCTCTGTAGAGGGTCCTCATGAGGAGGAGATGAGGAAAAGAATGTAAAGATTATTGCTGTTGCTATTAATATTTTTCAGGAACTACACATAGTAGCAGGAGTTTTGTATATCTTACTTTAACCTCTACAAACATCCAATGAAGTATCTATCACCAGCCCCAACATCCTAGTATCCCACTGATCCTTGTTATTACTGAGAACAATTTCCATGGGAAGATTCATGAGTGGTTTACACTCTGAAACTGAAAGAAAGAGCAACTTCAAGATCACTTTCTTATACCAGGTTCAAGGCTGACCTTGAACTTACCGTCCACCTGCCTTAGCCTCTTCAGTCACTGGGATTACAGGCATGCACCACGAAACCTGGCTAAAAAGGATTTTTGACATGTGGAATTCATTTCCTTTGAGTGTATGTATATGTACACACACACACAGAGACACACATACACACCCCCAAGAGTGGGACTGCTGCATCATATAATAGTTCTATTCATAATAATGTACTACATATATCTCAAAAACTTAAAAAAATATTTTTGTCAAAATAAAAACACAGGTTTATTATTTAACATGTTAGGAAAAAAATTTAATTGGTAAAATGATTGGAGTTTAAGTTGTGCAATTACGAGAAGTTAGGCACCCCCTCTTTGCATGAGTAACAAATAATGACCTGCCTGGCCAGTAGTTCATATCAGAAGAGAAGCTTCCACATCCAAGATTCCATTGGTGCCATGTTCCTCCCACTAGCAAATGATTTGACCAAAAGTCCTGAGCCTTTGTCTACACCTGTCTCTCTCATATTCTATCATGAAGGTGCCATTCAAGGTTAAAAGTGAAAATATTCCAGGTACACACAGACTATTTATTTGTTTTGTGCCTACTTGCTAGCAGATATTCGTTTGCTTAAAATAATAAGGTCTGAATGTACTTATGCTACAATTGCCTGGTAGGAATATGGGGGTGGGGAATTAGAAAGAGAGTTGGTACCCCACCTAATAATTAGAGGATTCCAATGAAGTACAAAACTACCTAACGTTCATGGAACTATTGATTCAAATTATCATCTTTTATTCTTCAATACATACTCATAATGATTGATGTACCTAAATTTCCTCCTGCCACACTACTCATTGATCTTTATATAAGTGCAGTCCACTGGTCAGATTGTCATTTGCAGGTGATGTAGAAATACTGTGATTTTCACAACCACCATTTAAGTACTGAATCATGAATGCTGCTGTATTCCCCCACTTTTAAATGGAGTCTATTTTAGAACAGTTTCAGGTTTATAGCAAAACCATTTAGAAAGTAGAGTTCACATATGCTCCTTGCCCCACTCCAGCTTTTCCCACTATCAACATCCTGCACCAGAGTGTTAATGTTTGTTAAAACTGATGAACCTACACTGACAAATCATTTACACTGTCAAAAAGCAAAACTGTCACAAATTTAACTTAAAGATTTGATTGGTGGTGGCACATTCCTGCAATCCCAGCTAATAGAGAGGCAGAGGCAGGAAGACAGCAAGTTCAAGGCCAGTGAAACTTAGCCATTGCTTCAAAATGAAATAAAAAGTGGTAGAGCACTTGCCTGTCATGTACAAGACCAGGGTTCAATCTCCAATACCAAAAGAAAAAAAATCTAAGTGACTTTAATTCAAGAGTCTAGAACTGGGACGTCCTCATGCAATAGAATGGAATGAGTGTTCTGATTAGCTGAGCAGAGTTGGATTTGTATACAGAAAAGAACTAAAGAAAGCAGAAGCAGGAAACAAAAAGCAGACTGGCCCTGTCGGAGTAACTTTGCAATGCTAAAATAGAGGATACTTCCTTACTATGCTGATTTAGATTGACTGGAGTCCCCTGTTTTTCTGGAAAACTTGCCCATTTCTAAATTCAGTTTGATTATGTGGCACATGACTGACTCCACTGTTACCTGGTCTAGTACGCTAACACCTAGTGCAAATAGTTAATGCAAAGCAATGGCATCCTATGAATTTTGTTTAATAAACTCAATGTTTATAGTTTACATTAGGGTTCATTCTGGGTGTTGTACATT
Organism: Sciurus carolinensis; assembly: GCF_902686445.1. Lineage (NCBI taxonomy): Eukaryota > Metazoa > Chordata > Mammalia > Rodentia > Sciuridae > Sciurus > Sciurus carolinensis. The sequence continues at coordinate 115,885,054 of NC_062221.1, read as the reverse complement.
CTATGGGTTTTGATGAGTGTATAATGATATGTATCCACCATTGTAGTACCACATAGAAAGACTGAAAGCAGAGGACGGATATGTATTCAATAAAAACTGTATTTTGAATTTTGAATTTTGAATTTTTTCTGGGTTAGCAAGATTCAGTAGATGCTTTCTTATGATGCTGAGCAGCCTCAGTGAGCTGCAGCTCCTAGTCAGTCAGGTGATCAGGAAGGGGAACAACTGATACTTTACAGTGTACTGTGTTTCTAAGCTACAATGTTCATTAGGTTAAGTGTATTAAGTGCATTCTCAACTTATGATATTTCAACTTACAATGGATTTTTTAGGCTCTAACTCCATTATAAATCAGGGAGTATCTGTATCAAAATCATAAGTCTTCTTTCACTTAGTATCATGCATTTAACTTTCCTCTGTCTTTCCTGGCTTGACAGCCCTTTTATATTTAGTGTGGAATAATATTCCATTGTCTGGATTGGTCATCATTTGTTGATCCACTCTCCAACTGAAGGATATTTTGTTTGCTTATGAGTTTTTCAGTTTGAATAAAGCTGCTATAAACATCTGAAAGGAATTTTTGCACAGACAAAAGTTTTTAACTTATTTGGATAAATATCAAGAAGTCTGATTACTGGAGTATATGGTAGGGATATATGCAGTTTTGGAAGATACTGTGAAAGTTCCTACCAAAGTTGTACCATTCTGTATCCCCACCAGCAATGAATGATCGTTTCTGTTGCTGCACACATTTGCTAGTATTTGGATTTTGGTCATTCTAATAGGTGTCTGATGTTATCTCAAAGTTATTTAATTTTCATTTCCCTAATGACATATAAAATGGTATGCTATTTGCCATCTGCATGTCTTCTTTGGTTAGGTGTCTGTTCAGAAACTTGACCTACTTTTTAATTAGGTTATTTGTTTTCTTATTGTTGAGTTTTAAAAGGTGAGTTTGGTATATATTGGATAACAGACCCTCTCAAAGCTGTCTTTTGCAAAGATTTTCCTGTAGTATGTATCTTGTCATTCTCATTAACCATACTAACTTTTAATGTAAGGAAAACATGTGGAGTTGCTTGTGTATTAGACTTATTCATTTATTTACTCTTTCATTTATTAAATGTGTTTTTATTGATCACTTGCTAAGGAGTCAGGCACTGTGCCAGGCATATAGAAAACAGTGACAACCAAAATGAGCACACACATTTGTCTCTAAACATAAGAGCTCACACTTTAAATTCTCAAACTGTGTTCACATAATTTGTGGTTTATCCTCTGAAATATGCTGAAGCCTCTTTATTCTCAGAGACTTCTCTGGTTACTCTCCTTCTCATCACACAGATCATTGCACTGTGTCATCTGTTTTTCACATGGGTTCCCCTTTAATAGGTTCTTCCAATTTCTCCTTTACATGGGTATCAGAGCTATATTTCTAAAATTTAGATACAATCAGAATATATTTGTGGTTTAAAAATATGAATGACCTTACAGTTGTAGCTTTACCCTATAACATTGGACTATAAGATAAGTTATTTCTGTTAACCTCTCTAAAATCATTAAATTATACTCAGCCCTCTTCCACTCAGCCAGCAAGAAACTTCATTTCAATCTTTTTTATTAGTCCCCTTCCTCTGTCAAGAATCTTTTTGAAATTTATAGGAATTTCACACAGAATATTCCAGCATGGGTTCTCTAATCTTGGCTTACAACGCACTCTAACTGTTCTTCACCTTTACTATATCCTATGAAAGAAGGTGATGCCAAGCCTGGCTTTTTGGAAATATTTGGATTTTGCCTAGCAATACAAAAAAGACCCTGAGACAAAGAAAAATAAAGGCTAGGAAACTTCTTTGATGGGAGAAGGTAAATATACATAAAACAAGAAAAAAGGAACACTAATCAACATTTCAAATTATCCTGCCTCATGGAGAGTCCAAACTCCTTGCCTGACTCCAAGATATATCTACCCTTTGCAATTTTACCATTATCCTATCGTATGCTGTAGATGATTCACACCAGCTCATGAGAGCCAAGTGTGAGATTTTTAGGAATTTTTTGAACCAGTTGTTCAATGTAGCTATTGTTAAAAGTTTAATGATATAAACTTCCCTCTCATCCCTCATCTTCCTAGAAAAAGCCTCCCATTCCCATCTGAGATCCCAAAGAACTTTGTAAGGACTTGTTAAAACAAACCAGACATTTCTCCCAATTGTTGTTTTCACTAAAATATGCCCCAGACTCTGAGATTGCTACTAAGATTTCTCATTCATATTTGTCTCCCTTGCTGGCAGAGGATGTGGCACATGGTAAGAATTTAATAGTAATTTTGTGAGTGCATGACTCTTGCAACCTTTTCCTGACCCGGTTTACTGGGATCATCCCTTTACCTAGCAGCTCTGAGTTTCCCAAATCAAGCTTTACATTCATAAGAACCTGGGTCCTTCCACTCTCCAATCAAGTATGATGGAGAAAAAACTTTGCTTCCTTCCCAAAAAGATGCAATTTTCATCCTCCAAGGCTCTTCCACCATGGGAGGCTTAAAATGCAAATAGTTAAAAACAGAATTTCATGATGCAGTGATGTATGCCTGCAATATCAGCTACTTGGGAGGCTGAGGCAGGATTATTGCAAGTTTGAGGAAACTTATCAAGACCCTATCTCAAAATTTTAAAAAGAGGTGCAGGGGGCTGAGGTGTAATTCAGTAGTAGAGCACCCCTAGGTTCAATCCCTAGTACTAAAAAGAAAAAGAAAAGAAAGAAAGGAAGAAATAAGGAAGGGAAGGAGGGAAAGGGGGAGAGGAAAGAAAACGAAGGAGGGAGGGGAGGAGGGTGGAAAAGAAACAATCTTTACACATTCCCTCAGGTACAAAATCAAATGGATTACAAGTCTCAGCATTCATAGGGTAATGTCCTCTGATATGTGAGCCTGAAACGGAAAGTCCACATGGGTGGTTGGTGAACCAATGGAAAACTTTCTTCAATCTAAAAGTATTTTGAAAACAGAGGCTGGATATGGGATATGGAAATGATTGACATGTGTCACATTTTTGGGTGGTTGACCTATGAACAAAACAACCAGGAAGGTTGCTCATTGCATAGATAAACCTGGGAAACATCCCCTTTTACCGTTCAGCACATTATGGAATGTTCATGACATAAATGTACCAAAGGCTGGAAAAAATCAAGGTCGAAAGCCATTGCTTTGACTTTAGACTATGTAACCCCAAATATGGAACTACTTGACCTAATTTCTGATTCCATAAACAGCTTTGAGGAAATAGTCATTGCTTTGCCCTAGTCTTCCCAGAACAAGAACCAAACGTCCCAAAGGACACCAAATGACACCACCACCCCACCGCCAAGCTGGCACCGGCAAAGACAGGCTATTTGCAGAGAGCATGCCGCCTCTGCTGTGAGTGGGCAGTAAACTACCAGGGAGATGCATGCTGCCTGCCTAGAGACAGGGTTGCTAGGTGCTTCTGAAGTAGTGAGACCGAGAGGTGTACATTATTTCCCCCACACTTCTTATTTTACACAGTGACAGTTGTAGCTTGGAAACAAAAGTGAAGAACAGCATCTGTGGTGTTAGGAGTAATGGTCAGTCAAGAGCCCTATGGGGCAGAAGGAGTGGGGCTGAAGCTTTTATCAGGGCAGCAGAAAAAAGTAATGTGATTTGGTTTCACCATAATTGCTTAAGCAGCCTGGGTGAGAACTAATTATGAGTTCATCTGGCTCCAGAGAAACCCCACCTCTTCCCTTCTCCAGAATGGTACTAAAATATCAGCATTGCATCACCAGAAATCACTCTCATTGGTGGCCTTTCTTAAGGAAAACAGTATTCTCTGTCTCTCTGAAAGCCACTGGAATCTGTATAGATCCAAGAATTTACATCTTTCCATAATAAAATATCCCTGGCACTAACTTGTCACTTGAAAATTCAGAGTACTTGCCCACTATTATATCATAGAGAGAGTGTTGTTTTTAAAATGTAGGAGTGATGAAACACAGAGAAGGAAATGAAGGATGAGTTATAGACTTTGTGCGTATAATAGTCTTATCATTGTTGGACTCAGGATGGGTTCATGGATTTCAGAACCCGGCTGTTCATCAATGATTTCTTGACCCTTCCAGGCTCTTCCCAGGCTCCAATGGCCATCAAGAGACAAGTACTTTTGTTCAGAAAGCTGGTTGCCTAATTCTCAAAAGGACAGAGCTAACACTGCATGTCATCAGGATAGGACTGGGATTTCATTCAGATCAGTGGTCCAAATTACAGATCAAAATAAAAACTAAACAATGCTACTAATGTAAGCTTGTATATTTCCGTAATATGCAGACTGTTTGTGAGTCTAAGAATGAAGGGAGCTGGTACATGGTGGTAGAAAGAGCCTGGGTTCAGACCCTGGGTTCAACCTGGCTTCAAGTCCTGACTCAGATACTTATTAACTATGGAAGTTACTTGTCTTCTCTAAGAATCAACTGGAAAATGAGATACAAATATCAGTTCCCTTGCAGGATTTATGTAAGGATGAGGAAGAATATGTAAAGTGCATACAAGGCACTTGAGAGTGAAGAGGTACAAGACAAGCGGTAGCACGTCATAGTTGTCTCTTGCTCTCAGAGTCTTATCTGAGTACCTCTGCAGTCAGCACTGTGGGGGGTTACAAAGATGTTTGATGCACGACTTTTGTCTTCCAAACCATCACAATTTAGCTAAATGGGGGTGGGGAGGAGGTGGTGGGGTGGTAGAACTGTCTGAAGAAAGCAGTAAAAAAAACAGCACTATATAATTAGATAGAAGATCTTGCCATACAAATTCTAGATGGGGTAGAAACTTAGGGAGAAGGAAGAACAATGAGAGTGAAGCAATCATTTCAGAAAAATAAACACAAGTCTGATGTGCCAACTGCTAAGATTAACACAGAACTCATACAGATTAAACAAAAGGAGAAGACCAATTCAACAAGAAGAGACTCATTTTAAAAGATGAAGGACATGCAGTCAAAACTAACCAGTTATAAATACTTATTTTCCATTTTTATATTCTCAAAAAATCCTGGAGAACTTTGAAGGTTCTTCACTGTGCTCACCTATGATGGATAAAAGATGAACCACCATCTTTGTTTTGCAAGAAGAGCTGGCTTAAAGTTAGGATGTGAGGAGCAGAAATAAATCATCCAAGTTCATACAAAGTCCAAACTAAAATGCAAGTTCAAAAAGTATTGCTGTATAAAATGGCTTAGATTCCCTATGACTCTGCTGATTTCCCTTGTCATATTCTCCTCCACATACCCCCATCACCACCACCCAGTACTGAACCCAGGGGCACTCTGGGTTATATCACCAGTTCTTTATATTTTTTATTTTGAGACAGTTGCAGAGGCTGGCCTCAAACTAGATTTTCCTGCCACCTGAGTAGCTGCAATTATGGGTGTGTGTCACTCACTGTACCTGGCTTTGTATATTCATTTATATATATTTTTTTGTGTGAGTTTATGCCCAATTTCATAAACATGGGTTTATATAGCACTTTATCTCTGTAAGTCATGGCTAATCAGAATATTCACTCCTAGGAAAATTCTTAGTCATTACTGACCATCCCATTAAGTGAGAGAAGAGGAAGGAAAATACCATAGCAATGATTATGTGTTTAAGTTATACCCATGCTTTATATTTTGACCAGATTTGTCTAAATACCATAAAATACTTGAATATAAGATGGTATTTGCTCCAAGAATTATTTCATTAAAAAAACTTATTTTATTTCAAAAAAACCTTATTTTAGGTTTTTACAAAATTTCTCCAATTATAGGAGTCCTATTTAATCATTTTGAATAACTAGTTATACGTATCTGAATAAAAGGTGTAGTTTTTCCAATTTTATTCTCAGTCATAAAAATTCACCTTATATTTGAATGGATACAAATTCTGTCCTGTTATGGGAGGCCTATTCAATTATTCTTAAAAGTTAATTATAAGAAGACACATTATCTTAATTCCATCTCAATAAGTTTTAAATGTTTATAGAAGTCCTCTGATAGAGTTGGTAGAGAAGGAGGCAAAAATATTTTTGCACAGATTTGTAATTATTCCTAGAGGTATGAATTCTAAATTAAAACAGTTGGACGACTGCTATAATTTGGATCTGAACTGTCCCCCAAAGGTCCGTGGTTTAAAGGATTAGTGCCTGGACTGGTGCAATTGATAGGTGGTAGAAACTTTAAGATGCAAGGCCTAGTGGGAAGTCTTCTAGTCTTTTGGGGGTGTGCCCCTGAGAGGCACAGTGTAACTCTGTCCCTCCCTCTCTGCTTTCTGATCACCATGAGGTGAACAGCTTGATCCACCGTGTATTCCTGCCCTGATGTACTATTTTTCCATTGTCCCCAAAGCAATGGGACTAACTGACCATGAACAAAAGTCTCCAAAACTGCGAGCCAAAATAAACCTTTTCCCTTTATAAGCTGATTATCTGAGGCATTTGTTACAATAGCAGAAAACTGACAAACACAGTGATGTTGTAAATAACCCACTTAAAGATCAATTTAAAAAGCAGTAAACTGATAATTTTGAAAAGGACAAACACAGACTTATGTATGAAATAAATGAACTGTGGAGCCAAGATATCTGACTAACCATAATCATTTGTTTTTTGAAACCCCACTAAAACATGGCAATGTGGTTTTGTTTTGTTCAGGACACAGAATTAGGGAAGATACAACATCAAAATTCAGAAATTGGGAAGGACAGGAGTGAAAGTTCACTTATGGAGTAGACTCAAGAGTGCTGGGTTCAAGTTGGGCATGGTGACACAAGCCCGTAATTCCAGTGGCATGGGAGGCTGAGGCAGGAGGATTGCAAGTTTAAAGCCAGCCTCAGCAAAAGTGAGGCACTAAGTAACTCAGTGAGACCCTGTCTCTAAATAAAATACAAAATAGTGACTCAGTGGTTGAGTGCCCTTCAGTTCAATCCTCAATTCCGCCCCCCGCCCCCCCAAAAAAAGAGTGCTGGGTTCAAAGATGGTGGTAGAAAAGCTAAGAAGCCACTAACTACACCCAAGTCTTGGGAACCAGTGGTACAGGATAGCCCTGGAAGAAAGATTGGAAGTAAAGTAAAAACAAGGTGTTCCTCAAATTCCCTGTTTGCTCTCAGTAAGAGTATGGAAGTTTATTAGGGGGGGAAAACTGAAACAGAAGGCTCGGGGAGAGGTGACAGCTGTAGCACTGAGCAGACAGTTAGGATTAGGTGGATGTTGACATATTGAAAACTAAAACTCATCCTTGCTGCCTACTCCTCTTTCTCTACCTGGCTCTCAGAATGCTAGCAATCAGATCTAAACCATCCCCCCAAAATTTAAAGCTTTTTTTCTAACAAATTCACCAAAATTGACTAAAAAAAAACAAGGAGAAAGTCTAGATTCTCATTCTCCAATGTAGTAACCAATAACCACTCCTGGCAATTTTTTATTTTTCCTTTTTTTTTTTTTTTTTTTTTTTTGTGCAGTGTTAGGGATTGAACCCAGGGTTTTGCACATGGGAGGTCATCACTATACCACTAAGCTAAACCCCCAACCCCACAATTCATTTTAAAAAATATAAATTAAGTAAAATTAAAACACTATTTCTTCAGTCATAACAATCCCTGATCAATGGACCCATATGGCTAGTGGTTATGGTACTGCAGAGTGCACATATAGAATATATCCATTATCATCAAAAATTACATTATATAGCACTAGCCTAGATAAATTTCCCCAAAGTAAATTTGATTATCTCAACCCTCACACTCTAGGTGTGCCATACTCTCAAATACATATAAAGAATGAATAAAGTATCACTAGATTCCCACAACATCTTTTAATACAAAATAGAGAACAAAGTTTAAGCAAACTGGAAGAATTAGGAAGAAGAATATGCATTAGCATTGATATCCTCAAGAAGATAAGAGATCCTCTAAAAACTGGAACAAGGCAGGGATGCCCTCTTTTACACTTCTATTCAACATCATCCTTGAAACACCAGTCAGAGCAATTAGACAGACCAAACAAATTAAAGAGATACAAATAGGAAAAGAAGAACTCAAGTTGTCACTATTTGCTGATGACATGATTCTATATTTGGAGGATCCAAAAACTCCACTAGAAAACTTCTAGAACTAATAAATGAATTCAGCAAAGCAGCAGGATATAAAATCAATATGCATAAGTCTAATGCATTTCTATTCATAAGTGATGAATCCTCTGAAAGAGAAATTAGGAAAACCACTCCATTCACAATAGTCTCAAAAAACAAATAAATAAAATACTTAGGAATCAATCTAACAAAAGAGGTGAAAGACCTCTACAATGAAAACTACAGAACACTAATGGAAGAAATTGAAGAAAATGTTACAAGATGGAAAGATCTCCCATGTTCTTGGATAGGCAGAATTGATATTGTCAAAATGGCCATTCTACCAAAGGTGCTGTACAGATTCAATGCAATTCCAATTAAAATTCCAATGATATTCCTCATAGAACTAGAGAAAGCAATCATGAACTTCATCTGTAAGAGAACTCAAATAGCCAAAACAATCTTGAGCAGGAAAAGTGAAACAGGAGGTATCACAATACCAGACCTTAAACTATACTATAGAGCAACAGTAACAAAAACAACGTGGTATTGGCACCAAAATAGACAGGTAGACCAATGGTACAGAATAGAAGACACAGGTACAGACGAACCCACATAAATACAGTCACCTCATACTAGACAAAAGAGCCAAAAACATACAATGGAGAAAAGATAGTCTGTTCAACAAATGGAACTGGGAAAACTGGAAATCCTTATGCAGTAAAATGAAATTAAACCTCTATCTCTTACCCTGCACGAAACTCAACCCAAAATGGATCAAGGGCTTAGGAATTAGACCAGAGACCCTGCACCAAATAGAAGACAAAGTAGGTCGAAATCTTCATCTTATTGGCTTAAGATCAGACTTCCTCAACAAGACTCCCAAAGCACAAGAAATCAAAGCAAGAATCAATAAATGGGATGGACTCAAACTAAAAAGCTTTTTCTCAGCAAAGGATATAATCAATAATGTGAAAAGTAAGGCTACAGAATGGGAGAAAATCTTTTCCACACACACTTCAAAGATAGCACTTAGCTCCAAAATTTATGAAGAACTAACAAAACTTTACACCAAAAATACAAAGAACCCAATCAATAAATGGGCCAAGGAACTGGACAGATACTACAGAAGACACACAGGTGATTAATAAATATATGAAAAAGTGCTCAACATCTCTAGTAATTAGAGAAATGCAAATTAAAACAACCCTAAGATTTCATCTTACTCCAATTAGAATGACTATTAATAAGAACACAAACAATAATAGATGTTGGCATGGATGTGGGGAAAAAGGCACACTTTTACATTGCTGGTGGAGTTGTAAATTGGTGCAGCCACTCTGGAAAGCAGGGTGGAGAATCCTCAGAAAACTTGGAATGGAAACATCTTTTGACCAAGTTATCCCACTCCTTGGTTTATACCCAAAGGAATTAAAATCAGCATACTACATTAATGCAGTCACATCAATGTTTTATAGAAGCTCAATTCACAATAGCTAGATTATGGAACCAAACTAGATGCCCTTCAACAGAGGAATGGATAAAGAAACTGTGGTATATATACGCAATGGAATATTATTCAGCCATAAAGAAGAATAATATGGCATTTGCAGGTAAATGGATGGAGTTGGAGAATATCATGCTAAGAGAAATAAGCCAATGCCAAAAAACCAAAGGTCGAATGTTTTCCGTGATAAGTGGATGATGATATATAATGGGGGTGGAGGGTTGAGGAGTGAGAGAAGAATGGAGGAACTTAAGATTATGTAAAAGGAAATGAGGGGGTTATGAAAAATCGTGGAATGAGACAGACATCATTACCCTATGTACATGTATGATTGATTACACAAATGGTATGAATCTATGTCATGTACAACTATAGAAACAAAATGATGTACCACATTTGTGTACAATGAATCAAAATGCAGTCTGTAAAAAATTAAAAAATAAATAATTTTTAAAAAGGTAAGAGAAGATAATGTTTGTATGAAATGAATATAACCTGCTATAAAAAAGGAAAATTCAATCCATAAAATAAAAGTTAAAAATATAAAGGCATAAATGAAAAATTCAATAGAAACTGTAGAAATATTCCAGAAAATAGAATGACAACAAAAAAGACAAAGACATGGAAAAGTCTAACCAAAAAACAACAACACCAAAAATATCACAAAAATCACAGGACAAGTCCACAAGTTTAACATTCAAATAAAAGGTATTCCCAAGAAACAGAACAGATAAAATCATTTGAGAAACATTGCAGGTGAATTTCCTAGAATAGAATGACCTAAGTACTCAGAATTAAAGAGATCAGAGTACCTAGCTGATGACTGAAATAAAACACCCGCATCATCACAAAATCATAAAACACTGGTGACAAACACAAGCTTACAGGGGACAGGGAAGTGATCACCTAAAAAGACCAAGAATCAAAATAGCTTTGAATTTTTCAGTAGCCCTTGGAAGTTAGAAGAGCAATACCTTAAAATTTTTGAAAGAAAATGTCTCAATAGAAACATCTATATTCAGTCAAGTTATCAATTAAATATGAAGGAAGATAAAAACATTTTCAGACATCCAAAGTATCAAAAATTTTACATCACCTGTGCCCTCTCTCAGTCACTTGTAGAATATGCTTTACTGAAATCCGTGACTAAACCATAAAATATATATTTTAAGAAAAATATTCTCTCCATCCCTCTCCCTGAGAGAACCATATTCATGAGCAAATTCATGATCACAAATGTGTGGGTGGCTCTTAGTTCAATTTTTCCAGATTAAAACAAGTTATCATTCTTCAGAAAGGGTTGCTTCAGGGATATGTAATACCAGAATACTTATGGGTCTGAATACACTAAGAAGATATTTAGACAACTGGAAGAAAGTTAGGAATACATAGAAAAGTGATTTTTTCAAACATTTTTTAAGGACAGTTATTTAATCTAGGAAAAACATAGCTTGTGAAAGGGAAGATAATCAACTTATATAAATAATTGTATTCTTCAAAATACAGCTATGTTTAGAATTTGCATTATTAATGTAATAATTTTGATCCAAGTAAAATTATGATATAACTACACTGGAAAGATGGAGAGCAAAAGAAGGAATTCATGAAATGGGGTAGAGATGTGGTATAGGTACGAGAAATAGAAAAAAATCATCATATTCCAAAATTAAGTAAATTATTAATAGACAATGACTAAAACAAAACAAAACAAAATTGCAAATCTGGACATGGTGGTGGATGTCCGTAACCCCAACTACTTGGAAGGTTGAGGCAAAAGGACTGCAAGTTCAAGACCAACCTAGGCAATTTAGCTAGACCCTATCTCAAAATGAAATAAAGGGGATGGAAATGCAGCTCAGTGGTAGAGCATCACTGGGGTTCAATCCCTAGTCCCATAAAGAAAAAAACAGAGGTTGGGGAGGGAAAAGAAAAGAGAAAGGAGAGAGAGGGGAAGGATAAAGGAAGAAGAAAAAAAAATCAAGAGTGGAAATATGGGCTAAGAGTGTAGCTCAGTGAGAAAGAGTGCTTGCCTAGAATACATGAACTCTGGGTTCAATCCCCAGTATTCCCCCTTCCCTCAAAAAGAATGGGAACATTAGCACATTATTTAGAAACATGAAGGTCCTATTCCTAATAATAATAATAATAATAATAATAATAAAGTTGAAAGTAGTTGATTTGTTAAAGAGAAATGGATGAAAGGGACGATGGTTTTTTCAGCACATTGTTATTTTATTCTTTAAACTTTATGCACCTATAATTTTAATTTTTAAGAAAACTGAATGGAAAAAAGGCAACATGAAGAAAATCAAAACCTGCTGTCCACATGTTATGTGAATACCTATTTGTGTCTCAGAGAAAATTTTCTAATGATAGCATCATACACCAATTCCTCTCACCTCTCATCTCTCTTCTAAGCTCCCCATAGGTTTTCTGTCCTACTCATGACTCCTACCTTCAAATTCTTCCATTCAATTTTCCTATGGCCACTCTCATGATTCACCTGCCTGTGTTTCTTGCTAAGAGATATGAACCAGTCCTTCCAGATAGTTCTACATACTTAATTTGCACCTCCAATTATAACATAAAATCCTTGAGAACTAGGTGTCTTGTGCTTCTTTGAAAATCTAGTACCTTATTCCATTGCAACAGTATGTACACATAAAGATTTCCTGGTGACAATTTATTGAACATATACCACTGTGAAAGAGTCACTTTGAGTCATCAAGCTTAATGCTAAAAACAACTCTGCAAGGTAAGTTCAATAGTCACCATTTTGCAGAGAATTGAAAAGTGAGGGAAAAAAGAAAGCAGTGACAATTTTACCATAGCCTTGGGTAGAAGAAGTATCACTTTTCTTTGTTTTGTTTAAATCAAATTGATTTGCTTAGAGTAACAAGCAGCTGGCAGGACATTCCATTTCAATCATTTCTGGACTTCCCTCCTATGCTACCATTTCCAAGTAATGCAAAAGTTGGGAATGATGATGTTTTCTGTATCCCAAAATATCGAAAGGAAGGAGTAACTGGTCCCCACTGTTATGCTCAATATCCAGGGCCATAAGATCTGTCCCTGAAGTCGTAATTCTGTTAAGTTTGGACAAGTGTCTTCATCATAGTGGTTCCCAAGACCACCACTGCTAGAGTTCTTAATCCCTAGCATCCTGTTTTCATCCACCCAAATGGGGATTAACAGAAGGATGTTTGCTACCCTTTTTGGAAACTACACAAACTCTCTTCCTTCTCTTTGTCTCAAGGAATTTCTACGTGAGGTCAAGTCTGTCTCCACCTCCCAGCACCTCCCAAAAGATCTCATCTTCTCTTCCACTCTGGGTGATATGGTATCACCAGTCTAATGATCCAAAACAAAACAAAAGTGGAATGGAGCTGTGTCTTCTGGCAACATTAGCTTTCCATTCAGCAATCCAAAGCCCCTGGGGCAAAAGAACACAATGGCTTGGCTACTTTCTTGGAATGGGAAGGGGAAAAATACCATTTAACAGTGAAAACAAAGTGCAAATCTGACCTGCAAAGAAAAAAATATATAAACACACATATGGAGGGGGTGGGGGACTGGAGAGTTGTTGGTGAAAGGGTACAGAGTTATAGTCAGGAAGAATAAGCTTTGAGGTCTATCACATAGAAAATAACTACACTAAGCAACAATGTGTACTTCAAATTAGTAAATTTCAAATACCTCACCACAAAAAATGACAAGTAAATGAAGATGGGTATGTTAATTAGCTAGATTTAATCATTCCACATATATACATGTACAAAAACACCACATGGTTCCCCATAAACATATACAATTATGATTTGCCATTTATAAATAACTATACATATCTATTCCAGTGTAATATAGATACACACAAACAATATAAACAAAGAGAAGTATATATGTATACTTATATATGTATGTATATATAAGTATATATATTTATATGTATATATAATTATATTTATATCATACAGTTGAATGAATGATGTGAGGAAAGAAAATTTTCACTATAAATAAGTAACTTTTATTAAAAGAACTTTTCTCATCCTCTAGACTTCTATTATTGCCTTTGAACCACATTCCAAACCCAGGAAAAAAACATGTTTATAAAACTGCAAAGGTCAAGGCCAGTAATGGAAATTGATTTTACATGCTCAGCAGAGTGTTTTTAAAACCATGGAAAAGTCTAAGGGAAAAGAAATCTATTTAATTACTTGACAGTCTTTTGTAGTCCATTAAAAAGGCTCCACAATTGTCTACCTCCCCTGAACCAACTTAACATAAATCCTTCCCATTAAAGAAGTACTTCTTAGAAATTGCACAGAATGAACCTCTGAAGAGGTGAAAACTCCAGAGGATGAACTCAAACTGAGAATAATGATTCCTACATGAAGACAAGCTGCTTCCTTTATATGTTTTTAATGAGGCAGAAATTTTCACTTCAAGCTCCTGCCTGTTACCTGAGTAGCAGGTCCCTTTGAACTTTTATTTTTCTCCCTTCACTTTATGTTTGATGAGATAATGGAGAAGAAATCAATAGCCTCTGCTTCAGGAGCAATTATGGTGCATTTTTTACTTTATTCTTTTTGAATTTCAGTCTATCATGTCCAACACTAAAATCTTTCTCCATATTTTTAAGCAAATTCATGATAATTTGAAATCTGATCCTACTGTTATTAAGAATTGACTGCTTTTTAAATTCTTACCATTTCAGATAGGAAAAAAAGAAGAAGGAAACAGTGTATAAATCAGATTTAAGGAGCTATGAATCTGAATGACTATGTGGTTATACAGGCAAGTACTCTTCTCATGCCAGGTTAGTGCTCAAATTAGTCTCCAAGGACAACTGTTCTGCAGCTATGGGAGGTCAGACTACAAGTCCTTCTAAAGATCACTATGTTTATTAGATCATTAATTCAATTAATTCCATTCAGTTAAGTTGCTTAAATAAATGCATAGGCAAGCATTATTGTTTGGAATTTTAGTAGTCTTTCCAGATCAAGCATAATTAATCAATTATGCATTAACTATATAGTATCTTTTCCAGGACAGTGACTTGGAAACCAGAGTAAATGGATTTTGCTATCACTATTAGTTTGAAATAAAGCATATTTCAGATTGATATATAATGATCTTTCCATGCTAGCCAGATTTTATTGTATCATAACTATTATATTGCATTATATTATATTAATGTAGGATTCCATCTAATCCTACTTCTACCTTTTTGTCATAACTGAAATTCAGCTTTCTTCCGATTCCTTTCCTTGTAGCCCATTCTAACGACACTCACTTCCTTCAACTGATCCTAAAACTGTAATAGAATTGTCAATTTTTTGTTCCAGACTAGTCTCCAGCCTTAAAAAAAAACACTCCCTCAATGATTTATACTGCTTATTTGAGATTCATACTATTTGTTTGCATTAGTTAGGCCCAACTCAGTCAATTATCCTTGACTCTCGGTAAAGTTTTGAATTTCCACGTCGGTTTTCTTCTTCATTATGAGGCTGAAAAACAGTTCTCCAAAACATAGCTATATCCCAAACCCTGAAGCCTTTACATGCTACCATGTTTAATAAGAGTTTTTGTATACGTGATTAAATTAAGGATCTGAAGCTGAGGAGATTGTCCTGGATTATCTGGGGAGCCCTACATGCTGTCACATATATTCTTATAAGAAAGAGAAAAGGGAGATTGAATACACACAGAGATGGCAGTATGAAGAAGGAACAGAAGAGATTTGAAGATGCTGGCCTTAAAGACTAGAGTGATATTGTAGCTCAGTGGTAGAGTGCTTGCCTCACAAGTGTGAGGCACTGGGTTCAATTCTCAGCACCACATTAAATAAATAAATAAAGGCATTGTGTCCATCTACAACTGAAAAAAAATATTAAAAAAAAAAAGATTGGAGAGATGAGGCCACAAGCCCAGGAATACTGGCAGTTACCAACTGCTGGAAGTGATAAGAAACAGATTTTTCTTCAGAACTACTGGAGGGAACAGCCCTGTTGACAACTTGATTTTCACCCACTGGTACTGATATTTGACTTCTGGCCTCCAGAACTGTGAGAGAACAAATTTATGTTGGCTTAAGCCAAATTTGTGGCAACTTGTTACAGTAGCCAAGTACATAACTGTATTAATCACCTCTGATTTACTATAGTGAAATATAGGAGGCAGTTAATTTTGTAAAGATGAAAGGTTTATTTAGCTCAGGTTTGGAAGCTCAAGGGCATAGTGTCTACCATGCTCAGTTATGGTGAAGAACTGATGGTGAATGGAAGGTAACAATGGTAGGAGTGCTGGTCAGAGTAAGCAGTCACATGTTAAACCAAGAACAGAAAGAAAGAAGATGGGAAAGACCAGCTTTGCTCCTTTTATAACTATCCTCTAGTGACAATTACCAAAAGGGTCACACAGGAACTAACAAGGGGTTACACAAGAAATTCTTCATTCCCTTATTGACTTCTTAGAGGCCCCACCTCCCAAAGGTTCCACCACCTCCCAACAGCACCGCCCAAGGAATAAAAGTTTAGTCACAATGGACCCTTCAGGGACACACGTTATATTAAAATCATAGACTGTCCTGTTCTTTACCTCCATTTTCTGAGACTCCACTGTCTACATTGTGCCAAGAAGTCATACAGAAAACCAGGACTCATAAAAGCCTATGAAAAGTTTCAAGAACAGAAGTGATGAATATCTTTAAGAATATTTAAAGTTAAAATAAAAAATTTTAAGATAAAAGTTGCAAATTTCCTATCAGATTAGACAACTAAGGTCTTTAGTGATCAAAAAAGCAGTTTCACTATGGTAACAAAGATAATAGGCCATATGCATATCTAGTAAATTGAGCAGTGAATGGCAAGTAAGAAAGAAGAAACCAATAAGGATAAACCCAAATTTCAAAAACCGTGATTATATACTGAAAGAAAAATATGAGGTAGTTATCTAGGGTGGACCACAGAAGCAAAAATAAATTTATTATCCTTAAGGGGAAGACTTGAGGATATTAAGAAGAAAGCAGAGAGTAGAAGGCTGATCATGCAAGAGGACAGAGATTTAATAAAATGAGGTCCTTGAAGGGGTGAGCAAGGCTAAGAGCAAGTTGCTGAACGATCAACTATGAATGGAAAAAAGGGCACTACTTCCTCTGAGACGGAATGAAAAACGGTAAGAATGGACATGGTGGCAACCCATTTGGTGTTATCATGTAGCATATTGCATTTTCTAATCCACATGTTCTTCAATAAGTGACCAAGCATTTCTCCATCAAGAAGTAGAGTCTTATTCTCCAACTCTTAAATACAGCCTGTTTTGGGTGACTTGCTCAAGCAATAAAATGTAGTAGAACATCAGTTACGATCTGAATGTCTTGGAATTTTTACCTGCTCTTGGTATGCTACCTTTGAGACCCAGCCACCATGATATTAGCAGCCCAAGTCATAGAGAGCTATATCCTCAGATCCCCATGTAAGTACTCTGAACAAGAGCCCAAACCAACTAGCGTCAGTGGTCAGTCATGTTGGAGAGACATCTCAGGCATTAAGCCCAATCAAATTTTTCTCTACAGGCCA
This sequence comes from Sciurus carolinensis, assembly GCF_902686445.1. Classification (NCBI taxonomy): domain Eukaryota; kingdom Metazoa; phylum Chordata; class Mammalia; order Rodentia; family Sciuridae; genus Sciurus; species Sciurus carolinensis. The sequence continues at coordinate 115,867,859 of NC_062221.1, read as the reverse complement.
AGCTGACTCTATAAGTCAGTATTCATTGAGACTCCCAAAGTGAGAAATGCCCAGTTGTGTGCAGTCAATCTACAGTATCTTGAAATTAAAATAATTTGTTTTAAGCTACTAAGTCTTGGATATATTTTGTTACCTAGTAAAGGTTTATCAGAACACAAGAAGGAAGGGAGTTAAGAGAGCTCACATTTTATTTTCTCTTAATAGAGGTGACTACTAAATGATTTACAATAGTTAATTAGGGCAATGAAACAGATAATTGACCAGGGACAGGTAGAAAATTGTTGAACTGCATGGAGAGCACACTCATGTCATAAACCCTAAATCTGTGAAAGCATCAGTAACCTTTATGACTTTTCTATGTAGAGCGCAACAGATTTATCTAGAGTTGAAAGCTGTCAGTGCAGGTATGTGGGAAAAAGGGGACAAGAGAGCAATTAAGTAAGTGAACTGGTGGCTAGGAACAAGACTCGTTGACTCTTCAGGCACAATAGGATAAGACCCAGGGGTCTACAAGGCTTGTGAAACTCACAAAAATGTTCTAATTTCAATAATTGTGCCCTGTCTTCTGGTTTCACCTGGCTCTTCACTCAACCTTAAGGCAACAAAGATAACAAATTATGACTAGCATAACCTTCACATGTACCTACATGTTCATTTCTCCACATCTGTATAAAAACAGGTGTTTTTGTAAGCTGCCATGAATGGCGAAAGAAAGTCACTTAATGGCACCACTATGTATCCATTCTACCTAACCTCAGAGTGTTCTCATTTTGTGTGGCCATTCTTATTTTACCCATCTTTGTTCCTCATCACAAAAAAGGCTACTACAAAATTTTTCTGTGCTCCTTGAATCACCTTGCATTAGCCCAGTATTTCAGTCTCAACAGACTTAATTTGAAATTAAAGCTATTTCCTAGCTTATTCTCTGCTTGAACTCATCTCTGCAATTACTTACCCTCTTTCCAAGTCTAATTTTTGCTTGTTTTTAGATTTAACCCTTCATTTCATTCTCTTGTGTGTGTTCTATCTGTTCTCTCTTCTTTCTCCAGTCATTTCTTCTCTATTGCTTCTTCTCTCTTTGCCTACACACTTGGGAGTCTTTCTACTCCTAAAACAATTGTTGCCTTAAAACTACCATTCTGTTAACCTATGAACCATCACAACATCTTTTGTTCTCTGCTGAATTTTTCTGTCAGATGGTTTACAACTACTGATTAATTTTTCTGCCTACTACCTATAATCTGATTTCCATTTCTATCTACTTAAACTACTCTTTTATTTTCACATTTTGGCTAATTTGCCAAAATCAACAACCTTATTCATTGACATACACTAAGGAGCTCACTCTCTCTTCATTATGTTGCTCTCTCAACTTTCATTTCCTCTTTCTCCCTCTCTCCTACTTCCCCTACCTCCCTGCCTCTCTCTTCTGAATTTTCTACCTCAGTATCCCAGGTTGGAGGGCCTTGCTACTCAGTGTGGCCATGGATGAACTATGACCCAGGAACTCCTTATAAACCCAGCATCTCCAGTCCCACCTCAGGCCTACTGAATCAGAATCTGAATTTTAGTAACATGCTCAGGTGATTCCAATACACATAAAGCTTGAGAAGCATTACTCTTAAGAGTTCACCCTTGGCTATTTTTGTTAACCCCTCTTGTCTCTATTCTTCCCTACCTTCTCTTTATCCCTGATGGTTTTGTCCAAACTCCAACTAAGTATTCTAAGCAAAAATCCCAGAATCTATTCCTCTACCATGAGCTCCTTCCATCTTGAACACTATGTCCCCATTTTCAAGAAGTTTTTTTTTTTTTTTTTTTTTTTTTTTCGGTGCTGGGGATTGAACCCAGGGCCTTGTGCTTGCAAGGTAAGCACTCTAACTGAGCTATATCCCCAGTCCTTCAAGAAGTTTTTGAACATCTATTTTGTGGTTTTGTTGTTTTTGTTCTTGCAGTTCTAGGAATTGAACCAATGGGTGCTTTACCATTAAGCTACATCCCCAGTCTTTTTTATTTTTTATTTTGAGACAGGGTCTCATTAAGTTGCCAGTCGTGGCCTCAAATTTATGATCTTCCTGCCTCAGCCTACTGAGTTGCCTGGGATTACAGGCAAACACAACAGTACCCAGTTGCTATGTTTTTAATGGACAATGTATCTCATTCAAAGGAGACTTGACATCTTCTAAAAATGTTCTTTCTTCCCTATCTCATTAATGAACACACTCTCAGAAGCTCTGGGCTATTTTTTTAAATTAATTTTGATTCTTCTCTGCAATTAACCCTCGCTTGATGAAACATATAATTTATTTATTTTTCATTGGGGGACTGGGGTTGAGCCCAGGGACCTCTACCACTGAGCTACATTCCTAGTACCCCCTCTTTTTTTGAGAGAGAGAGAGAGAGAGAGAGAGAGAGAGATCTTACTAAATTGCTGAGGCTGGCCTTAAACTTTCAATTCTCCTGCCTCAGCCTCCTGAGCAGCTGGAATTATATGCACCATCATGCCTAGCTAAAGCATATACTCTTAATTGGGTCTATCCTTAAATGTGTTTTGCATTTCTATTACTTAAAAAACATAAATGAACAAACAGGTAGGTTAGATAGGTAATAGATATATAGAGATACACAGATACAGACATATATTTGTGTATATATACCATACAGATACAGATATATAATTGCATATGAGATATGAGCCAGATACTCATTCCAAAAACTTTATCAATACAATTCCGTTTAAACTTGTCTATGGAGGCTGGGATGTAGCTTAGCAGTAGAATGACTGTCTAGCATATGTAAAGTCCTGGGTTTGATCCCTAGCAGAGGCAGGAAGGGGAGATGAGAGTCTTTGTTAGACAACTGTATCTTACAATCATATCATCTTTTTGGACTTTAGTTTCTTTTCACCTGGCTCTCTGCTTTCTCAACTCTCTGGTTGCCTGCCTGCCTGCTTATTTACTTCTACATTTTCTCTATCCCAGGACATTAAGAACACTCTATGATGAAAATCTTGGCTAATATTTACATAGTGCTTTCTAGCTTTCAAGTAATTTTCACATAGATCATCTTATTTAATCCTCACAAAAAGCTATGACTATGGTCTTATTTGCATCATTTTAAAAATAAGCAGTGGGACTCTGGGTATTTATATGGTTTGTTCAAAACCAATATTGACTCCTTAAACTTATCCTGTGTAGATTTCTCTTCCAAAAGGAGATAAAAGTCTCCTGTTAACAAAACAATAACAACAACAACAAAAATTACTGTCTTCTAATTACCTACAGAATGAAGCAACCTGCCTTTCCAGTTTTAACTCCTCCACATCCTATCCTACAATTACTCATCATCCCCAGAATGTATCAGCGTGCTTTCCCAACTCTGCTCCTGTTCATACTGTTCCCACCACCTACGATATCCTTTTCCCCATCATTATGTGATAAAACTGTACTCATCATTCAAGGTCCTGCTCAAATGACCTTGCCTCTGTGAAGCCCTTTCCTGACTAGCTACAACAGGCCTACTGTCCTTTTAGAGTCCACATTCCTCAGTTTCAGGCCTGGTTGTGCCACTTACAAGCTGTGGGCTTCAGGTCCTATCAGTAAAATGGGAATGGTAATAGTACTAAGCTCATCAGCTTATGATGAAATGCCAAGCACAGTAGTAGCAGATCTATAACAGTGGCTAAGATTATGAGATTTCTGCAGCTATGAAGCTTCTTTTCAGAGGGAGAAATGAGGAAAAACTGAGTATGAAATCAATGTTGATATATGGTATCTTAGCTGATCACCTATTTAAAGGCCCTGGGAGAAATGAAGAATGATGAACAGAATTTGGTCCATTCAATATACCGGAGAAAGAGTGTCCCAGCAGGAGTAAAAAGCATATAAAAAGGCTAGAAGAATTTTAAAAAGCTGATATGTTTGCAGAATTTCCATGACAGAAGCATAGCAAGTGAACGGTAGAAAAAAAACTGAGGTGAAATTGGAAAGAGAAACTAGGCGTCTCATGAAGCATGGCAAAAAGATTTGACTGAATTTGTATTAAAATGGGAAGTATTGAAACATTTTAAGCAAGCAAACAATGAGGTAAAAATTTTCTTTTTAAAAGAATGCTCTGAATAAAAAGAAAGAGAAAGAGGGAAGGACAGAGAAGAGAAGGAAAAAGGGAAAGAGGAATACTCTGATGTTTGTAAAAATAAAATAACTTGGGTAAGAGATGTAGCTCAGTGGTAGAGTGCTTGTCTAGCATGTTCAAGGCCCTGGGTTCTATCCCCCTAGCATTACAACAAAAAATAAATTAAATAACTGTGTTCAAACATCAGCATATTGGCAGGTAAGCAAATAATGGTCTTCCAAATAATATCTTCCAAAGATGATAGCCGCCACATAACCCAGCCCAAAGCTCTTTTACAACATGATGTTGGCATTCCACTATCAATCCATGGGGTCTAGATCTCCTCCCTGTGAATTAAATAGGGACAATGACCACAGCACTAATGATATCCAGGCTAAGTCATAAAAGTCAACTTAGCCACCATGCTGTGTAAAAGACAAGCAGCAAAATGGAAGAGGAAGTGAAGGCATTCCAACCACTGCTCCAAACAGAAATACCAGCTAAGAGCCCAAATCAACTCCTAGACATTTGAGTAAGTAACACCTCAAATGATTCCAGCCTTCAGCTTTGAGTTGCCCCAGCTGAGGCAGAGTAGAGCAGAGTGCTGATTTCAGCCAAAATTCAGACTTATGAGGAAATTAAATGTCATTGTTTTAAGTTGCTAGATTTGGAGGTGATTTGTTGCATAGCACTGGATAAATTAAACAGTAACTATCAGTATTAATACCATGTCTGCTATTTGTGTATCTCACTTTCCTTCTAAATTCTAACTTCCTTTTGAGTGGTAAAACAAATTACAAATTACAAAAACTTATTTATTGACATGTGATTCATTTCTGGCTAATGAAATATAAATACATATGTACTTGTTAGGGCTTCCTTGAAAGGTAGTTTATTCCTAACAAAAAGAAGTGGACTCAGTTAGTTAATATAACTTTTGCATTCACCTTTATCATCTTAGTGCTCAGAAATGGAATATGTCTGGAGCCATCTTGCAACAATGAAGATAAAGGACCAGCTTCATATGTGTGCAACCTATACAGTCACACAGGGCCCTGCACTGTGGTTTAATGTTCTATCATCACTATCTTGAAATTCTTCTTTTTAGGCACTAGGGATGGAACCCAGGGGTGCTCTACCACTAAGCTATATCCCCAGCTCTCTTTTGAGACAGGGTCTCCCTAAGTTTCCCAGGCTGGCCTTGAACTTGTGATCCTCCTACCTCAGCCTCCTGAGTCGCCAGGATTACATGCCTGGGGCCATCTTGGAATATTTGAACAAGGGTCCATATTTTCATTTTGCACCAAACACAACAAATTACATAGGCAGTCCTGGTTCCACAGTAAGAAGGGTTTGAATTAGAAGGATTTAATGTCCTTGAAGACTCACTGAAGTCTCACTGGAGATCTGCATCAATCCAGATTTCTGTTCTGGATGCTTCTTATTATATAAGAGACATAACTCCCTTTATTTTTAACTCATTGCAGCAGAACTCAGTGTTATCCTTTCTTTAGCACTTATTCTTGCCTTCTTAGATCTGGCATAACTAATATTAACGTGTCCCCCATTAGATCACAGTAATCTGCATAAGAGCCAGGACATTTTTCACTGATTTGTGTGTTCTCCCTGGAGCACTGAACAAGACTTACAATCATGTGACTCTACTAAGTCTAGGCACCAGGTTATAGACAGGACTCCCCTCAAGGAATTTACAATCTACCAGTGACTTCAGACACATAAAGAAGTTATTTCACTCAGTCCATTAATTAAAATGATAGAGCTAACATATCCTTTTGGGATAGTAGGTAAAGAAAGTTAGTCAATAAATATTTAATAAATATAACTGTTAAACAATAACTAACTGTCCCTTTAGGTTTGCCATTAACCCAGAAATGTAGTTTGCTTCGATACTTTATTATATCTCTTCATAGCCTGTTTAGGAAAACAGACTTAAGCAAGCTTATTTTTTTTTCCAAGTCTGAGGACGTTATTTGCACTAGCTTCATTTTTTGTTTTATTCTGCATTTATAATTTGGAAATAACTACAACTATGGAGACAATAAAAAGATCAATGGTTGCCAGGTGCTGGCAGTAAGAAAGATGAACAAGTAGAACATAAAGGACTTTTTAGGGGAGTAAATAAATACTAGTACAGGAGACTGGTATCAATTCTGACTACTCATAATCCATTCTATCCTTATTTTCCATTGAAATAGTACCCCAGATCATATGGTTTTGTTGGCTCTCGACCTACCTCAATTTCTGGTGGCACAGTGGACACAGTATTCGGTCAATCAACTTATACTTTCCAGGATAGACCAATTCATTTCAGGAGAGGCAAGTTTCTCAATTCAAAGGAAATGTAGCAAAACTTTGAGGACAGAGGCAGATACTCTTTTCTGGAGGCCTTAAGGTTGAGAATATGTGAGGTCTGAAGCTGCTGTAGCCATCACAAGAGAAGAAAGAAGCTAAGAACAGTCCCAAAGAGATGGAGAAGAGCAGAGAAACCTAAGAGAAACTGAGCCCTGATGGCATCACCCAAGTCTCAGTGGCTGACATTTAATTATATGATCAAATAAGTCTCTTTTTTATTTTAGTCAATGGGTACTGAATTTTCTATCCAAAGCAAGAAGAGTTGTAACTGATTCAGCTATTATTAATGATGAAATTTTATTAACATATAAAATACAGAGGCTAGGGATATAGCTCAATGCTAAAGCATTTGCCTAGCTTGTGCAAGACCCTAAGGTTCAATCTCTGACACCACAAAAAGAATAATAATATATATGTATACATATCAAAACTGAAGAATCAGAAATACAATAATTTACTCATAATTATACCAACCTGACAACTATTTTTGCAGTTTGCATATTACCTCAGAAAAATAGAAATAGAGGTAAACTCCCTTCATCCAAGAAGAGGCATATATGAAAATCCAATAGGCATGTAAGTATCCAAATGTATACATCCCAATCCTCCTAAGACAGAACGAGGCAAGGGTGTTGTATTAATCAGGGTTCTCCAGTGAAATTGACACATGAGAGAAAGAGAGGTTTATTATAAGGAAGTGGCTCACAGGATTATGAAGGCTGTGAAGTCCCATAAAATGTCTGCAAGCTGGAGACCCAGGAAAGCCAGTAGTACTAATCAGCGTGAGTCAAAGACCTGAGAGGAAGCTCATGGTGTAAATCTCAGTCCCGAAGCAGATGAGATGAAATGTCCTAGCTCAAATAGTGAAGTAGAATACAAGGGATGAAGCCAGGTATGGTGCACACATCTATTATCCCAGCAAATCAGAAGGCTGAAGCAGGAAGATTCCAAGTTTGAGGCCACACTGGGCAATCTAATGGGACCCTGTCTCAAAACTAAGAGCATCTAGAGTTCAATCTCCAGTATCAAAAAATAAATAGATAAAAGGCTTAAGGATAAACTTGACCAAAGAAGTTTGAGAACTATACAATGAAAACTGTAAAATACAGCTGAGAAAATTTTAAAAAGACCTAAGTACACAAAGAGATATACCACTTTCCCAAATTGGAAGAGCAGCGGTTGTTAAAATGTCATTTCTTTCCAAATCGATCTGTAGATTTAAGACCTGCTAATAAAAATCCCAGCATGATGCTTTGTAGAGGTGGCAAGCTGATTTTAAAATATATATAAAAGCACAAACATCTAGCATTAACAAAACAAATAAGAGAAAACCAAACAGGAGCAGAAAGCAGTGTATGTATGTGTGTTTAATATTTTCTGGCCAACATATTATTAAAGCAAATTTTGTGCTAAAAAAATCTTTTAAATGTGAAACATTTTGAAGGTAAATTATAAATTTATAAGAGATTAAGAAATGCCTAAGTGACTCAACCCTTTGAAAACCAGGTGAGAATTAAATGGGATGGGATGAGATTACTTGCTGGTGTCATATCTTATGGACAAGAAGGGAAAATTCCCTAATTCAATAAATGAATTAATAGCCAGGTGTGGTGGTTCATGTCTGTAATCCCAAATATTTGAGGGGCTGAGGCAGGAGAATTGCAATTTGAAGCCAGGCTGTGTAACTTAGCTAGACTATGTCTTCAAATAAATTAAGAATTAATTAATTACCTGTGCACTAATTAATCCATGTGGTGATAATTAGTAGTAAATTTACTAATAAATTAAAAGTAAATATTTTATATTATACATAATACTTTATAAGTATTCAATGTTAATACATATGCTTCAATAGAGCAAACTAACAAAACATCAAGTTTTAGAAGCTTCAGAAAATACATTGAACTGAGAATCTGCTGATATAAACTTTATAAACTTTTTGTCACTCGCCAGCTAGTTAAGTGTTAGCCTCATTGATATTTTCAAAAATGGGTTATTGAAGGGCTGTTCTTAGATTTTTACCACAGATTCTATTTATTAATATTTCAGTGTTGCTACATTTTGAGATAATTTCATTCATTTTTTTCCTATGGACTCCAACTCCTCATAATTTACATATGTTTATTAGAGAACATTACCATGAGATTATTTTGTTTGCATCCAAGGAGTCAAGGGCTCTAACATGGTCTCACTTTTCACCATCAGGGACCAGTAAAGAAGGGATTTAGCAACATGTCTCTACCACTGGTTATGAATACTTTTGATTTTCTTCTACCCACAGTGCTCCAAAATGTAGTCTTTGCTACATCATCTACATGAAATATCACCATTATTTCTCACTAATGATTTCCAAATCAGTCAAAAATACTGGAGGATACATTAAATAAACTAAATATAATGATCTGTTACCTAAACCAAAATAATGAGTCCACCAACTGCCCTTTTTCCAGCTGTAGCTGGAAGACTCCCTTCCATATTTTTGTTAATTCTCTTTTTACTAGAAAAAATATCAGGCTCAAAATGATCTTAATCCAAAAAGAGCCCTGTTTAAAATATCTCTTTTTAGTTCAGAAAGCCAAAATTCAAAATGATAAGTAACATGAACAAAATTTCACAAAAAATTACTTTGTCCTTTAGCTGTAAAGAATGAGACAACTTTACCTTATTTGGCCAAGACAAGTCCCAGGTGAAATGTCCTCCCATATAGGGCTTCACTCTTTATGAAAAATTGGGCTGGGGTATGGCTTAGTGGAAGAGTGAGGCCTTAGGTTCAATCCCAGTACTGCAAATACATAGATAAATAAAAATAAAAAGAGATAGAAATAGATGGAATTTGTCCTCCGAAGATCATACTCTTGTGTTTATGACATTAAGATATTTTCTTCCCTTCTGTGTTATTCTAAAGCACACTATTAGTCCAAATGACCTGCTAATCTTTTGCCTGTGTGTGTACGAGGCTCTTCTGAGGTATAAGCATCATATAAGTATACAAAATTCCAGGTGTAGTCTCATGTTATACAATTACTTTAGTACAGTTTTAAAAAAATAGATCACATAATCCTCAAGAGCATCAAGACCCTAGCTCTAATTAGAATATGAATTCTATCTTTCAAACCAATAGATTCAGGCTTTGTTGACCCAAGTCTATTCCCTTTAGTTTTTTAGTACAAATGATGTCTTTAATGACCACTGACTAACAGGCATAGTTTGTGTATCATAAATGTTGCCCTTTGGAAACCTCGATCACCTTGTCCTAACACATAAACTGAGCCTCCATATCAATATGGAACTGTTAATCTGAGTGCCATCCTTCTCTGTTCTTCCCATCCTTGATCTTTCCTAGTAGAAAGTTAACTTGTATTATATCCCCTTAAGTTTTCCTCTGAACCCTTAAACTTTGTATTTCACAGACATTTTCACTCGGGCTCCAATCTTAGCTATAAGACTATAAAATCTTTCAGACCTCAATGATTTACTGTAAATCTTTTACTTTGTGGTACTAAAACTGGAAATAAGTAAGTTATGTATACCCAAATTCTCAAATATGTTTGCTACTTTCTGTTGAAGTCTCTCAAATTCATCAGACATTTTATAAATAGTGTAAAATGCCTCATCTTCCTTCACTGTCACTGTAATCAAGTGGTATCTAGTCTACCACACTTGGGGTGACTGAGCAGAACAAACAAATGTCTTTAACTTACAATCTGTCTTAGATGGCAGTAATGCGGAAAAAGTATGAAGTGACAACTTGTGGAGAAATGTGGAATATGAAAACAATATCGAGGGGGAATAAAAAAAGTTTAAATTATTAATACTATCATGTGCTTACCCTATGTTTCATTAAGAAGAAATATTTGATATATTTGCAATGTTGTTGTAATATGCCCTGCTACCTTATACTAAATTTTCAAAAGCGATCCTGGCACTGTTTTAGTATACTAGGAATTCACCAAAAAATTATTTCATGCAAAAAGAATACAAATTGACAGCTGTGAGTGTTATCTCACACTTAAGTAAAAACAAAGGCAGCACTGCCTGGTTGCAGCAGTACTTTTATTTGACACTTTGAAATACCTGGCTTAAAATGAGCTGAAGTGCTGGCCAACAAAAAGCAAAAGAGCGTGAAAAGCAGTGGGGCAATGAAAATGAGGAAGAGCAAGACATTTTCAGTCCAACTGTTTTGTTTTATTTTATGGTCTAACACCATAAAAGCAACAAAGCATAAAACTATATTGTATAAAACTATACTATACTAAACTATTTGCCCCTGAATTCTACATGTTTCTACAATAAGTATCATAATCTTTGCACAAATTCTGTTTAGGTTAAAGAACCTACAAAGTTAATGTATCGATAATCTATTTAGTGAATTTAATGCATTTTTAGTATTCAGATTTCTATCATCCTCTTAATAAGCAATTGGTCCTTCTATGACTATCTTAGAGAGTATGAAACCCCCAAATATGATACTTTAATAAGCTGAGACCTCTGAACTAAAAGAAATTGAAAGGCATAGGTAGGCTGCCTTGAATCAAGGTATCTTTAGCTTCTGCTATTTCTCTTTCTACTCAAAGCACAAAGAAGAACTGTTCTCTAAAATTATCTTTCAACCTAAAACCAGATCTGTCAAAAAAGCACACAATTGCCTTTGATCCCCTCCCTAAGATTCCATAAATCAGGAAAGATTAAACTCATATCACAGGAAGAAAGAATGAAGAGTGTCACCACACCTCAACAAACTTGGTCATAAGCTATTTTGTGTTCTCCAGTCCATTCAACTTTGAGAGAATCATTTACAATGGGCCCAAATGTGGGCCCACTGAATTCCCCTGAAAAGCATTTACCCCTTAAAATTGCCTGTGTTCCCCTCTCTCACTCTTCATTATGAAAAAGGACATCACTTTCCTATATGCATATATCAATAGACACCAATGTAATTCCACATCATGAAGAATGGGAAGTTATACTCCAAATAGGTATATGTCGAAATACATTCAACTGTTGTATATAACTAATAAGAACAAATAAAAATAAAATTTAAAAAAGCATATTGAAATTCCTGAATCCCATTGGATCACTTTCTTGGGATACTCCCACATACATTAATAAATTTGTATGACTTTATCCTGTTAATCAGTCTACTGTCAAACATTTCAACAAACCTTCAGTGAGCAAAGGGAAATTTCTTACATCCCTTCACATCATTTTTTCAAATTTGGTTCACTTTCTTTAATAGACATAATATAGGCAGGGAGATACTTTATATTCTCTTCCTCTCTGTTCCCACTCCCTTTATCTTCTTGCTGTATGCCCTGTATTTCAAATTCTGTAGTTCTTTTCTCTTTGCCATCATCAGCTACTGTCCTGGAAAGCATCTCCTTAATTCTTTTGTGCCCATCAGATCCCCTGATTCAAAGCTGAGCAGGGAGCAGAACTGACTAACCCATCATATGTAGTACTTCCTAGAAATATGAGAGTTCCTTATTTTGTATTTAATTATGTAAGAATACATTCTAGGAAAAAATTAAAAAGAGATATTGGCAACATGTAAAAAATAAATGTATATAAGGATTAGACTGTAGAACAACAGAAAAACAACTTGAAAACAAATACTAGAACTAACTCAAAACATGGAAAATTTTAAGAACAATCTCTTAATAACAACAGGAGAATAACAACAGGAGAATCAAAAAGAGGGAAAGAAGGAGGTCTTCTCTATATTAAAAGGACATGAAAGCAGAATATTCAAATGTAATGTGTGAACTTTGCTTGAATTATTGTTTAATCAACCAAACGTCTAAGAAAAATTTTGAGGCAACTAGGGACATTTTAAGATGCTAGGCAAGTACTATGGACAAGCCCCAGGACATTTTAATATGGACTGAATATCTGCAAATGCCAAAATAATATTAAGGAATTGCTATTAATTTTAACTCTCACAGTGATTTATATTGGGTAACATGAAAAAAATTCTTTTCTAAGCAAATTGAACAACCAAGGATCATTACAATCTTGAATCTTCAAATAGATGATAATGGAAACTGCTTTCCTTCTGTTCATCAATTGGAGCAAAATAGCACCCTGCACAGGGACAGTGCTTCTCAACATTCACAAATAGACTTCTATAGAATAGTTTATATGCCTTCTTGGCTTTCATTAACAACCACAAAATTGACCTACAAATCTTTTAATTTCAACATACCTCAAACTATACTCAATTGCTATTAATTTTGTTAGGTATAAAAATGGCATTAAATTATGTTGTTTAAAAAGTTCATATATTTTAGAGACACATTTTAAAGTACATCGAAGTAAAATTTCAGGATTTCTGAAAATTGTTTTCAAATATTTAGAAAAGGAAGAAAAAGATTATGCATGTATGGCACAATCTTGGTAATTATCAAATTTTGATGGATATGGGGGCTTCATTGTGCAATGTTCCCTGTTTTTGTGTGTGTTTGATTTTTAAAATTTCATATAATTATAAAATTTAAAAATAAAAAGCATGTATCTCTATTTTTAGGACTCCTGATAAATCCTGACTCAGAAAATTTTAGTGTCTTCTGCCTTCAAGAATCAGTTCAACATGTTATAGACAGCCTTGGTTTCATCTTAGACTCTCACACTTAACCTATCAACCATTTCTAATCTTCTAATGCCCACTTATTTCCCATCCGGACAATCTGGAATTATCCTGGGTCATTCTGGCAATTGTCAGAGAGCTGATGTACATAAACAAAATGGTTTGTACAGGTTTTTCCTAAACAAATACTATTTTTCCTGTAATTTTCATTGATTTCCCCTTTCTCCACAGGCAGAATTTATCATTCTTCTATTGTGTTTCCATAGAATTAAAAAAAATAACTGCACTGGAATACTAACAAGAGAATCATTCTTAGATCTAAATCCTAAATTTAATTACAAAGGACTGGAGTGTGGAAGAAAAGAAAGATAGGGTAGGTTAATCAGCAACATATGTTTTAGTCAGTTTTTTCACTGCTGTGACTAAAAGACCCAACTGGCACAACTGTAAAGGAGGAAAAGTTTATTTGAGGGCTCACGGTGTCAGAGTCTCAATCCATAGACAGCAGACTCCACTCCTCAGGGATAGAGGTTAGGCAGAACATCATGGCAGAAGAGTGTAGTGCAGGGAAGCAGTTCACATGGGGATCAGGAAGCAGTGTCACTCTCCAGATACAAAATATACACCCCATTGCCACGCCCCCAATGAACCACTTCCTCCAGCCATACCCCACCTGCCTCCAGTTACCACTCAGTTAATCCCATCAGGGATTAATTCACTGATTAGGTAAACGTTATAGCCCAATCATTTCTCCTCCAAACCTTCCTGCATTGTCTCACCACGTGAGTTTTAGGGGAACTCCTTACATCCAACGATGATGACATACTACAGACCTAAAGAACAAAGACAATTTTACATTCTTGAATATATGTTAAAACATTAACTAAAGTCCTCTGGTAAGGCCAGGTACAGTGGCACATCCTGAAATCTCAGCTACTTGAAAGACTGAGGTAGGAAGATTCCAAGTCCAAGGCCAGCCTCAGCAACTTAATAAGACCCTGTCTCAAAATAAAAAATAAAAAGATCTTGGGATGTAACTCAGTGCTAAAGCATCCTCGGTTCAATCCACTATACAAACAAACAAAAAAAAGTCCTATGGTGATTCCCTAGGTGCCACTGCATATTGCTTGCTAGCCCAACCAATTCAGAAATGATGACTGCTTCAACTTATAGACACTGTCCTATCTCAAAGCCTTCCCACTTTAGATAACCTTGCCCCTCTTATTAACAGCCAGACCAGATTCAATGTAAATAATTTGTTCCTTCAAAATTTTCATTTTGGAGTATTCTGGCTTGATAGATCCTGCAGACACTACTGAGTTATGAGAACTTGTCCCAGGACTGGAACATTGGCTTTTCCAATGCTTGTCTTTTATTTTTCTGGTTAGCATCTATAATGGTTTAAAAAACTCTTTTAGTTCAGAGACCTCTTGGTTTCAGGAGTTTGGGTTTTTAAGCACTAAAAATATGTGTTACTATCATTTTTTTACTTTACTCTTTCCTCAAGTAAATTGTAAGCACCTTGAAGATGGTTAAATTGGTGTCCACTCAACTGGGCACTCAGATATTCAGTCATAATATTTCAGATATTCAAATATTATTCTGGGTGTTCCAGAATAATATGCTTTTGAATATGATTAACATTTGAATGGTTAATTGGTTGAGCAAAGCAGATTACCCTCTACGACGTAGGTGGGATTCATCTAATCAGTGGATAAAAAATGCTGTCTTTCCCCCAAGTGAAAGAGAATCTTTTTTGATTGCCTCCAAACTGGGATATTGGCTTTTCAAACTTCAAACTCCAACTGGAGTTTTTCCTAGGTTTTTTAAGCTTTCCAGCAATTGGACTAGAGATATACCCTGGGCTCTCCTCATTCTTAGGCAAGAACTATCCCACAGGCTCTCCTGGATCTCCAGCTACCTGACTCATCCTACAGATCTTAGGACTTGCCAGCCTCTATCATTGTATGAGTGAATTCTTCGAAATAAATTCATATATATATATATATCATATCAGTTCCCTTTCTCTGGAGAACCTGATGAAAACAGAAACCATATCTTATGCATTTCTGAGGGTACAAGCCTGACAAAAAGTAGATGCTTCTTTTAAAAGTCTGGTGAATTACCTGGTATTTTAATACAGTACTTTTACAATCTCCTTCATGTAAGACTTAAATTTGATTATAGTTTGTGTACGAAAGTAAAAGTTGAACTCTGGTAAAAAGAAAAATTTAGAAAAGTTGGGTTCTGCATTGATAGGAGAAAAAGTAAATTCCTTTTTAAAAAATGCAACTAGAAAGTCAACTAAAAGAAGGAAACTACTACTACTAGACTACACTAGAATTAATCTATATTGTATGCTTTATTGATCCAAACTCTTGAATTTCTTCACACATCCATCCTTTTATCAATCTAAGTCTTATTTTCTCTTCATGAACCATGAAGTTGGCTCTTCCTCACATGTCTCCCAGGCTCTGGTCTCTCACTCTTCTCATCTTTCCCTAGTAGCAACTACAGGTTAATATTCCGACTATAATGGTTTTCTGTTGTCCCCAAATTTTCAGCAGCTCTATACTGTCTATACCCTTTACTCTAGTATTCAAGTTGCTCACAATTTAATCCCAGTCTGCCTCTTTGGGTTTATCTGTTATCAATCTCTCAATCAAATCCTCTGACTTTCTTGTAATGTTGATTAATGCACCCTCTTTGATATACACTGAACTAAATTTATTCCAGTTCGTAAAACACATTCTCCCCTTACTCTCAGTCAGTCCAAATTATCTCAGGGACCAGTAGAGAAAGCACTAAGTCTGAAGTTATAAAACCTTTTTTCCAATTTAATTTTTTCCAATATCACCATGTTCTGTGACATGGGGCAACTATGTCAATTAACCCTTTGGAACTTAATTTCTTTATCTTCATGACAATGGGGAAATACAAAATAGTCCCAAGTTCTTTTTCAGTTAAAAAATGTTATGATATCTTTACTTTTTGGGCAACTTTTGTCATTAGTTCAACAATAGTTCTTGAGTGTCTGTTATAAGCAATGAACATCTGCTCTATGAATGTAAACTTAACTTTCACCATCTCTTCCCTAATACCTAAATTTGCTGACTCAAGTACACTGGTTGTCTAAGCCTTTCATTTGAAAGGGGTGTGTGTGTGTGTGTGTGTGTGTGTGTGTGTGTGTGTTCCTCTTTATACACACACACACACACATACACACACACACACACATTTTATGCCTTGTCATACTATGTACAATATTGGCTCCTTAATAGCAGGGATTTATGCAAAGCATATCCTTGACAGATAAAGCTCTCAAACTCTGAAGAGTACAACCTGACACACTTGCTGAAAAAATGCTGAATCCCAAGTCAACCATCCATTCCCTTCCAATTTTGATTCAGTAATTAATAGTCTACATTGTAATAGAAGAACCATCTTCCCTGCCCCATGATTCTGAATCAAGTGGTCCAGGGACCACACTTTAAGGAAAAACTGCCTCACTTGTATGTAGCACACTTTTTTTTTTTTGCTTAAACTTAGCATAGGATCAAATTTTTTGTCTTTTAAATCTGTTTCAATTCTAAGGAATAGGTACACTTACATTGACAAAGATCTAAAATAGAAAATGACTCATGAGGGATGGGTAACTGTAAAAGAGTCTGCCCATAATAACAAAACAATACCCAGGAGGAAAGAGAATGGGGGAGTACTTACAAAATTGAAGAGACTGTATAAGATGACACCTGATAGATCAATTAGAAATGTAAAAGATAACAGCTAAAACTCCTAACAAGAAAAGGCCAAATGTCAGAATGAGCTGGTACTTGACAAGGGGCTGTTCAGCTAAGTTTAGAGAAACTGTTCAGATCCCTGCTTACTGCAGCTGAAAACAAAAGCAAAACCTTCAAAATCTCATTCTGTTTTCACTCTTTAATCCAAATAAAGCAACCCTGATCAAGAAAAATCAAACAAACAAACAAAAAACATACTAAGGAGGGTAGTTAAAGAAAAAGGAGTCCTAACTTTAAGGGGATTAATAACTCTCTAGCTCTAGAGTCATTCATAGATTTAGGGTATACTGTCTATAATCTCGGAAGAAATATTTAAAATAAGAGGAAGAGCAAGAACTGTGTGACATGTCCTTATTCTGAAAGAATTAAAAGGGTGAATTCTGAAAACTACAGATTTGATCTTGAGTTTTTTTCAAGATCTTAGCACAGATTATTAAAAATATTGGCAGCATTTAGTGAAGGAGAAATGAAGATTTTGAATATTTAGGTACAACAAGGACAAAAATTTCCAAGTTGCAAGTTTTCATTGACAGATCAGGAAATGCTGAGAGAAGTTATTACTAATGATTTTGACAAGGTGTTTGACAAACTAATGATATTCTTATGAATAAGATATTTTTATAGTTTCTCTATGCAGTAAATTCAGAGTTAGTTGACTAATTTTTCTCAGACATGATTAATGCATGAGGCCTCTGGAGCTTTTTTGGTGATTTACATTCATGTAACAAACATTTATTGGCCAAGCATGATGGCACATGCCTGCTATCCCAGTGACTTGGGAGGCTGAGACCAAAAGATTGCAAATCCGAGGCCCGGCCCAGCAAGTTAGCAGGACCCTCAGTAACTTAGTGAGTCTATGTATCAAAATAATAAGTGAAAAGAGCTGGCAATATAGTTCAATAGTGAAACAGCTCTGGGTCAATTCCCAGTACCCCAAAACTCAAATACTTATTGAACACTTTGCTATTTATCAGGAATTGCTCTATATAGTGGGAACTAACTGAATAAATCAAAGTCTGCTCTCAAGGGAATTAGTAAAAGGAGACAGATAGTAGACAAGTAAACAAATATATTCTATATCAGGCTGTGGTGAGACAAAGAAAAAGAGGAAGGTAAAAAAGAGTAACTGAGGAATGTTTCTTTGAAAGGCTGGTCAGAGAGGCTGATAGGATCTGGGGATAACTGAGCAGAAACTTGAAGGAGTGAGGAATGAGTTGTATAATTATCAAGGAAAAGAATATTACAGATAGCAGGAACCCAAGCCTAAGGGCCTAAGATACATCCTCTTGGCCTCTTGCTTGGCCAAGAGGATGTACAAGAGGCACAATTAGGGTTCCCCAAAGATGTTCATGCCTGTATTATTCCATTTTTCATTACTAAAACAAAATACCTGAGACTGAGTAACTATAGAAAATAAACAAGCTTATTTGGTTCATAGTTCTGGAATTTCAAAGTTCCACATTTGATGATGATCCACATTTGAAGACTCTCTGGCTTACTGAGTCTGGAAACAGTGCAGGTCACTACATAGTAAGAAACATGGAGTACAAATGTATGTACATGTTCTCTGTTCTCTCTCTCTTCTAAAGTCACTAGTATTCCACCATGGGGCTTCATTCCAATAACCTCATCCTAATCTCCACCCAAAGTCTCTATCTATAAACACTATATCTGAACTAAGTTTGCACCCTCTTTCCATCTCACAATGGGGATTAATTGAGTGAGGGGACATACTCAAGTCATAGTCAAACATCAGTAACATCCTGTCTTGGAACCCATAAATTTATTATACTACATGGCAAAAGAACTTTGCAGATGGAATTAATGTTTGAAAATTTAAGAAAAAAAAGATTATTTTGGATAATCCAGGTAGACCCCATTTAATCACAAGAACTTAAAAGCAGAGAACATTCTATGGCTGCAACAAGAAAATTCAGCATCAGGAGAAATTAGAGATTCCAAATATGAGAAGGACACCACACAGTTAATGGCTCTGAGATATCGTGTCCTATAGGCAAGGATCAGACGGAATCCTCTAATAGGTTAAGAGTAACCTCTAGACACTCTGACAGCCAGCAAGGAAACAAGGTCCTTAGTTGTACCAACTGAAGACACTGGATTCTTCCAATCATCAGAGAAAACAGCTGAGTTAATCCAGACTTCTGACCTACAGTATTGACATAACAGATTTATATTGTTTTAAGTTGCTAAGTGTGTGATGACAATCTATGATGATTTGTTATGCCAGCAATAGTCTCATGGGTTCCATGAGACTGGATTGAAATGAGAGAGGAATATGGTAGGAGCTGAAGTGAGATAGGTAGGGAGCATGAGCTGGGAAAAGAGAGCAAATGAGGAAGCAGCTACCATGGGGCCTTGTAGACCTTGTAAAGCCTGTGTCTTTTCAATGGGTGAAAATGGTGAGCCAACAAGACTTTGGGGCAGAGGCAAGACAGGATCAGACTTACATTGTAGAAGGATCCCTGTGTAAAATCCAGTTGGACAGATGCTGGCAATAAGTTAAACAATAGCTAGAGAAACCATAATAAAGATGGGAATGATCAGCTTCAGATTATATGAGGTTGAACTATATAAGATTGTTACTTAAGTGGGTCAAAAGAGTTGAAAACCTAAAGATGAGTCAAGAGATTTGTTCACAAATGGCTTATGGGGTGGTGGGGAAAGAGAGGAGTTGACTCAAATCTCTGGCCTAAGACGTGGAGAAAAGACATACTGAGATGGCAAAAAATGAAAGAGGAGCAAGTTTAGTGGAAGCTGGGGGACAGAGACAAACATGGGTTCATCTTGGAAGATGTAAGTATGAAATGCCTATCATACAATAGGAGATGTCTACTAAACCGTTAGGTAGGGTGTGGAGTTCAGAGGATTGTCTGAAACTGAAACTATTCATGCAGGATTCCTTTCATGTAGATGATTTTCAAAGCCATGAGGTAGCACATGTGGTGGCACACACCTATAATCCCAGCTACTTGGGAGGCTAAGGAGGATAGCAAGTTTGAGGCCAGTCTGCGCAACTTAGTTACACCCTAGATCAAAATAAAAAATAAAAAGGCCTAGGGTATAACTCTGTAGTAGAGTGCCCCTGGGTTCAATCCATAGTACACCCCGCTTCACAGATAAAACAAAGCCAAGAAGTGATTGATTCAAACATGGAGGAAATGAACATAAAAGGAGAAGGTTTACCTCTTTCTGGAAGTTTTTCCTAGGTTATAATTTCTTTTCTGACTTGTAAATACAAATATATGGAGACTACCACAAGCCAAAAATATTTTTAAGACATTTAGCCATGTATTTAATGACGTAACTGCCTTAAAATAATAAAATTGAATAAAAACCATACCATTGCTGACAATATAAACACTCGCCACTTAATTTTAGATCTTCCTAAAATTTAACAGACTATATTGTTGAAAAAGACCAGTGAAATTAGCATAAGCTCCACACCCATATTAAACAACAAATGAATCATATTCCCCAAACTGCTGTCACTCTAAGACAATTTAATGTCTTAGAATTGTGATCCTTTTTATATAACATTTATGCTGAACATCTAGTAAGAAGTATTCTTCTTTCATTTAAGTTCCCCAGCACCAAGAGGATTCAGTATTTACATGTCTGCAATTAAAAACAAAAGCAAAACAAAACAGAAAATTACCAACCGGACAACTTTGGTCCAAACAATGTTTGGTTTTCTTCCAAGCATGTCACCATCATGTTTCAGTTGTTGCTAAGGATATAGGTCATAGTTAGCAACTTTCCTCCTGGAAAAAAAAAAAAAAAAAAAGATTTGTGAGCACTTTAGACTAGTATAAAAACACTTTGGGGAAGGGAACCTCTCTGTTATAAATTCTCTATTAATTACCCCCAGAAATAAAGTTTCTGTCTCTCTCTCTTCTTTCTCTCTTTCTCTCTCTCTCTCTCTCTCTCTCTCTCTCTCTCTCTCTCTCTCACACACACACACACACACACACACACACACACACTTTTTTAAAACATTAATAGAAATCTTACTGCAAGGAAAAGAAAAACCTAACCTACCTCAATTATCTTGAAAGCACTCCTATAAACGCTATTACAAAATATTTTTGCCAACCATATCACAAGCAATTATTAATGTACTTATTTCAGACCATGTTATAAACTACTACTAGATCAGGGGTGTGGTGGGATGATATTCTTTATGGAATCATCTCATTGGATCATCTGCTGACAAAGCAGATTTTTAAAGCTTACCATAATCACTCTAATTAGACCATCAAGTGTCAGGACTTGCTGTGTGAATTTGATTAATTTTAGCCATCTCTGTGGTGCAACTGATGTTGCCTGCATTAAAGAAATGACTGCCTTGGAAGCAATTTTCTTATGTTTATGGCCTTTCCCCTTCTACCTGTTGTACTGAAAAAGTTGTGAGGAAGATTTGCAGGGATGCCTGTAAAACTTCCTTTCAGTTGGGAGCCCAGTCGTATTCAGACCCAGACCCTTTTAAAATACCTACACCGCTGTTGCCTTTATATCTTTATGTGGTCTTTAATTTATAATATAACTTGTAATATGTAAAACAGATTGTTCCTATGTGTCTTAATCCATTTGTACTGCTTCAACACAATACCAAGAAATGGGTAATTTATAAAATAACAGAAATTTTTTTCTTATAATTATGGAGGCTGGGAAGATTAAGATTAGGTCAGCAGGATTATTGTCTGATGAAGACTGTTCTCTTCCTCCGAGCTGGCATCTTATTGTGGCATCCTCTGGGGAAAAATGCTGTACCTTCCCTTGGAGGAAGAAGATAAAAGGGCAAAAGAGACAAACTACCTCTGTCAACCCCTTTCCTAATACTATTCCTATTCACAAGCGAGGAGCTCTCATGTCCTAATTATCTCTTAAAGGACCCACCTCTTAATACTATCACATCAGCAATACTTGAATTCAAATCACAGCAACATGTCTCTATCTTCAAATGAATTGTGACTAACTTATCCGCCTTTGACCATAATGGATGCACTGTCTTTAATGCTTTAACAAATATTTGATAGGGTTATGCAAAAGATAACCTAAAAATAGGCATCCAATCTCCCTCTCCCATACCCACCTATTCTCACTACCACACAACTGACTGAAAAAGAAAAGTAAAAATAAGGGAGTTTCTTTTCTTTTTTTCTACCTCCCCAGTCCTTTTAATTTTGAGTCAGGTATCTATTGTCTTTTTTTGAGGTTATTGTGAATGAGATAGTTTTCCTAATTTCTCTTTCAGAGGATTCATCACTTATGAATAGAAATGCACTAGATTTATGAGTGTTGATTTTATATCCTGCTACTTTTCTGAATTCATTTATTAGTTCTAGAAGTTTTCTAGTGGAATTTTTTGGATCCTCTAAATATAGAATCATGTTATCAGCAAATAAGTTTCAGTTCTTCTTTTCCTATTTGTATCACTTTAATTTCTTTAGTCTGTCTAATTGCTCTGGCTAGAGTTTCAAGGATGATGTTGAATAGAAGTGGTGAAAGAGGGCATCCCTGTCTTGTTCCAGTTTTTAGAGGGAATGATTTCAGTTTTTCTCCATTTCAAATGATGTTAGCCTCAGGGTTTAGCATAGATAGCTTTTACAATGTTGAGGTATGTTCCTACTATTCCTAGTTTTTCTAGTGTTTTGAACATGAAGAAGAGCTGTATTTTGTCAAATGCTTTTTCTGCATCTATTGAAATAATCATATGATTCTTAACTTTAAGTCTATTGATGTGGTTAATTACCTTTGGAAATCAATCTAACAAAAGAGGTGAAAGACCTCTACAAGGAAAACTACAGAACACTAAAGAAAGAAATTAAAGAAAACCTTAGAAGATGGAAAGATCTCCCATGTTCTTGGATAGGTAGAATTAATATTGTCAAAATGGCCATACTGCCAAAGCGCTACACAGATTCAATTAAATCCAATTAAAATCCCAATGTGACATGCCTCATATAAATAGAGAAAGCAATCATGAAATTCATTTGGAAGAATAAGAGACCCAGAATAGCCAAAGCAATACTTAGTAGGAACAGTGAAGTAGGGGATATCACAATACCAGACCTTAAATTATAATACAAGGCATGGTATTGGCACCAAAATAGGCAGGCAGACCAATGGTACAGAATAGAAGACACAGAGACAAATCCACATAAATACAATTATCTCATACTAGACAAAGGTGCCAAAAACATACAATGGAGAAAATAAATGGAGAAAATATTTTTCCATTGTATAATATATGATTGTATAATAAATGATGCTGGGGAAACTGGAAATCCATATGCAACAAAATGAAATTAAATCCCTGTCTCTCACCCTGCACAAAACTCGACTCAAAATGAATTAAGAACCTAGGAATTAGACCAGAGGCCCTGCACCAAATAGAAGAAAAAGTAGACCCAAATCTTCATCATGTCAGCTTGGGACCAGACTTCCTTAACAAGATTCCCAAAGCATAAGAAATAAAAGCAAGAATCAATAATTGGGATGGATTCAAACTAAAAAGTTTTTTTTTTTTCAGCAAAGGAAACAATAAATAATGTGATAAGAAAGCCTACAGAGTGGGATAAAATCTTTACCACATGCACTTCAGATACAGCACTTATCTCCAGAATTTATAAAGAATTCAAAAAAACTTTACACCAAAAATACAAAAACCCAATCAATAAATGGGCTAAGGAACTGAGCAGACACTTCACATAAGAAGATATATAAGCAATCAACAAATATATGAAAAAAAATTCAACATGTCTAGTAATTAGAGAAATGCAAATCAAAACTATCCTAAGCTATCATCTCACTCCAATTAGAATGGCAATTATCAAGAGTACAAGCAACAATAGATGTTGGTGAGGATGTGGGGGAAAATTACACTTATACATTGCTGGTGGAATTGCAAATTGGTACAGCCACTCTAGAAAGCAGTATGGAGATTCCTAAGAAAATTTGGAATGGAAATACCATTTGACCCAGTTATCCCACTCCTCAGTTTATACCCTAAGGATTTAAAATCAGCATACCACAGTGATCAATATTCACAGTAGCTCAGTTCACAATAGCTAGATTGTGGAACCAACCTAGATGCCCTTTGATAGATAAATGGATAAAGAAACTGTGGTATATATACACAATGGAATATTATGCAGCCATAAGAATGAAATTATGACATTTGAAGGTAAATGGATGCAGTTGAAGAATATCATGCTAATAAGCCAATCCCAAAAAAACCAAAGGCCAAATGTTTTTTTCTGATAAGTGGATGCTGATACATAATGGTGGTGGGGTGAAGGGGTAAGGGAAGAAGAGAGAAACGCTGGATTGTGTAGAGGGAAATGAGGGGAAGGGAGGGGGCGGGGGAAGGAAAAACAGTGGTATGAGACAAACATCATGTACATGTATGATTACACAAAGGGTGTTACTCTACATTGTGTACAACCAAAGAAATGAAAAGCTGTACCCCACTTGTGTACAATGAATCAAAATGCATTCTGTTGTAATATATAACTAAATAGAAAAACAATTAAAAAAAATTTTTTAAGACAGGGTCTTACTAAGTTGCTTAGGCTGGCCTTGAACTTGTAAATCCTCTTGCCTCAGCCTCCTGGTCACTGGAATTACAGGTGTGTGCCACCATTCCAGGCAGAGTTTATTTTCTTAATGAAAACATGACTTTAAGGCAATACTATTGAATAAAGGTTGTTGTGATAGTTAACTTCACGTGTCAACTTGCAAAGCTATAGTGCCCAGTTTTTTTATCAAATATTAGTCTATGTGTGGGTTTGAAAGGTATTTTTGTAGATGTAATTAACATTTATAATCAGGGGACTTTAAGTAAAGGAGATTTCCCTCAATGATATGACTCTATCAGTAAAGAACCTGAAAATCAAAAAGTGAGGTTTTCCAGAGAAGAAGAAATTCTACCTCAAGACCATAATATAGATATCCTGCCTATAGATTTGGGGCTCAAGACTACAATTTCAACTCCTGTCTGCTGACTTTATGGATTTTAGATTTACCAGCTCCCCCAATCAACAAGTCAATCACTTAAAAAATAAATCTCTCCCTTGTCTCTCTCTCTCTATGGAGAGGGAGAGGGGGAGGGGGAGAGAGATTGAGAGATTGAGAGAGAGAGAGAGAGAGAGAGAGAGAGAGAGAGAGAGAGAGAGAGAGAGAGAGAAATAAGGAATAGGAGAATATTGTCAAAGAAATCCAACTACTGTGGTACCTCTCCCTGCCAAGCAGGGGAATTTTATACCTGAGGCTTCCAATATAAAGCTCTAACTAAGTCTAGAGTGTCTAGCACGCTTAAGTTTTATCTTAACCTAGTTCATACAGATTTTAACTTCACCAATAAAAACCGAGAAATTTGATCCAAATATTTTCTTCTGAAAAAGAGGGGCCATGATCAGGTTCTGGTTGGGGCAAAAGGAGATTTACAAAGTGAACTCAGGATAGAAGGTTGGTATGTCCAGTTTGTATTGCTTCATTCGTCAAGAGAGTTTGTTCTGTGACTTTCAGAAATCAGCTTTCTGAAATGTTGTAATGGAGAAAGTAATGAAGATTACACATTTTCTTTATGCTTATGTTTTTGTAAATCATTGCCATTTTATGGATATTTAAGAAGTTAAAGAAAATAGAAGTAGTTTAATTTAGGTAAATGGCTAAACTCTAGAAAGTTTTCAAGAAATTCTGCTGCCATTTGGAGGTTAAATATCCCCCAGATGTTCATGTGTTAAAGGCTTGGTCTCAGTGGCATTATTGGGAAGTGGTAAAACCTTTAAGAGGTGGGAACTAGTGGAAAGTCTTTAGTTCATTGGGGGCACGTCCTTGAAGAGGATTGTGGGACCTCGATCTCTTCCTTCTCTTTTGCTTCCTGGCCATAAAGTGAGCAGCACCTCATGGTAGACAATGCTCTACCACCTGTTCCTCACCAATGCCATCTAGCACATCTAAAAGAAGGTTAAAGTAATGGGTCCACCTGACCTTGGACTGGAACCTTCAAATATGTGAGCCAAAATAACCCTTTTCTCTTTATATGTTGATTATTTCAGGTATTTCATTATAACGAGGGAAAGCAGACTGACACAAATGTATTGAAGTGTTTTTAGAGTCAAAAAGTCTTAGATTTCACTTGCTTGACTTCCAATGACCCTCAATGGCTACACCCTGTTACATACTATAACAGAACTATGTCAATTATAAAAGTGAAGAGTTTTTTTTTTTTTTTTTTTTTGCTTTTTGCTTTGTTTTGTCTTTAAAGTGGCAGTTTTCTATTTAGATTCCAAATGGAAATGTAGATTGAGAATATGATACCTGAGACTTTCATTTTCAATGCTGAACTTCTCTGAGTTTGAAGGAACAAAAGATTTTAAAATTATACAGTTGTTTGCTGAAAATACAATTTTGAAAGTTATTCACAGATTTGGTTGATTATGACTCTTGTTCTCTGAAGAATAGCCACAGGATGTATGTGACAATAAAGCTTCAACCCTATCATGGTGGCTCATTTTCAAAAGAAACCACTTATGCAGAAGCAAACTATACCTATTAACAGAAAACAGCAGTGAACACTTACAGTTAGTTATTAAAGAGAAAACATATCAAAATATAATTATTTGTGTTAGCTGTTTCTTAGTTCAGGTTACTGTAACAGAAAAAAAAAAAAAAAACATAGGCTGAGTGGTTCAAAAAATAGAAATTTCCTCCCACAGTTCTGGAGTCTGGGAAGTTCAAGATCAAGGTGCCAATAGTTCCAATGTCTGGTAAAGGTATGCTTTCTGGTTTGCTATCTGTCTTCTCCTTGTGTTCTCTGGCAAAGAGCACAGAAAGTGATCATCCCTCTTGTGTCTCTTCTTATAAGGGCACTGATTCTATTCATGAGGCTCTACTCTTCTGATATAATCACTTCCCAAAGATTCCCCACCTCACATTGAGGATTTTAGTCTTCAACATGAATTTAGAAGGGACACAAATATTACTCCATAGCAGCTCCCCCTTTTCACACTCTGACGTTGAGGATTTGCCTTGCTAGATCAAAATTTTTGTTTGATTTTGTGCTTTTGATAGAGGAGAAAGATCTGAAGCACACCGGATGAAAGAACTGGGCAAGTTTTGAAAGGCACAAAAGCAGCTATTATTTGGGAGAGAAGTGGATGAGAGTGAAAAGGAAGTGTTTAGATATACTGTTTAGTATGTACCATTATCTATTTCACAGTGTTCAGCTATGAGAATTTTTTAGAAGTTATTTTGAAGCCAAGCACAGTAGTCCACATTTGTAATCCCAGCTATTAGGGAGGCTGAGGCCAACCTTGGCAGTTTAGTCAGACCCTAACTCAAAATAATAAAGACCCTAGGTTCAATTCCCAGTACCAGCCAGAAAAAAAAAAAAAAAAAAAAAAAAAAAAATCCTTATCAGTAAAATAACATCAATCTCACTGATACGAATTTAAAATGAAAACACCTTCACATCTTCTAGAATGGTCCAAGGCATAATTAATAGTAACCTCACTAAATTGACAAGTAAGTAGCCCTGGCTGTAGAACACTGTGATTTTTTTTTTAAACAAATAAAGTACTGATTTGGGGGTTGCATATTTATTATTGGTTAAAAATATATGTTTGAATTGCTAATCAACTATAATCACCAAGATCAGCAATAAAAATTTTAAACTTTCATAAAACTGGACTGAAAACATGCTCCCAGGTCTAGTGGGCATTAAGGAACTTAGTCAATATATAAATCTAACAATCATTTCTTGAGTAACTTACGTTTTTACCTCTCTTTTATTTATTTATTTTTTTTCAAGGGAGAATCCCCTGTCCTCTTCTGACCCTATTGATGTAAAGTGCTTTCACAAAACTAATACCTCGGTGTGGTGCCAATTCAATATAAAAAGGAGGGGAGATGTTCCGTCTTTTCTTCACAAAGTTAATGTTCCTTTTTCAATATTCGTATTTGTTCAAAAATAAAGCTTTGTGGCAAGTCCTTGAGTAGAAACGTTTCAGAAATAGCCTGGGCTCAAGGCTTCATTCGATCAACATCCTTGGAACCTCTATTTTGGACAAAACGCTGATCAGGACAAGATAGGAGCACAGTTGTCAACAGGAGGCAGTCCCTGAGTTTGAAGAGGCAGGGCTCAGCCAGGGAACAGCCCGAACAGGAGTTCTAACTACCTCAATTACAGCAGGGCAGCTGCACAGTCAATGCTCCTGAAATTACTTCAGCGAGGATGAGGATCAGTCCACAAACGCGAAGCTGCCCTTCCTGTCTGATCGTGTTTCCCGGGAAGCCCTGGGTCCAGAGAGCAGAACCGAGAACTTGCCCTCCGGCAGGAGGCTCTCAGGGCGCAGAGTGGAAAGGAATGACCAGAGCGGGAAGCGGCGTCCCCACAGCCAAGGGGATGTGGCCGCAGACCCCCGAAGGCACCTCGGCAGGTATGGAGGCCAGACCGGGGTCCGTTCGGTCCTCGGTAGGGGTCTCTGCCCAGAAGGGAAGTCCACCGGGCAGTGGGCATTGCCGCCCACGCCCAAAGTCTGTGCCGGGGTTCTGGCAGGATCGCGGATGCGGCGCGAAGAGCGCAGCCCGGTCCGGGGCTCGGGGGCGGGCCCTTGCCGAAGCCCCGCCCCTAGCTCCTCCCCCTAGGCGCGCGAGTTGGTCCCGCGCGGCGCCAACCCTTTCCCGGGTCATCGCCCCTCCCCTCTTCCGGGCCTCGAGCCCCCCGCGCGCCGCCTCGGGACCGCGCTCGCTCGTACGCGCGCTCGCCCGCCTGCCCGCCAGCCACCCAGCGGGTCCCCTCAGCGCGCGCTCGGCGGCCCGACGACGCGGGAGCCGCACGCGCCGGACGAAGCTCGCAGCGCTCCCTGTCGCCCAGCGCGGGCCGCTGAGCCGGCGCCCTCGGTTTCCGGCCCGGACACGGTCACGGCCGCCGAATCTGCAGCCCCAGAGCAGCGGCACCGCGGCGGTGAGGAGACCCGGCCCGGGGGAGGCGGTGATGGCCGGGCGGAGGGCATCGGAGGAGGGTGGTCCGAGCGCTCCTGCGGCCACGTCGAAGGCTCGCTGGCAGGCGGGGAGCAGGGGAAAGGGAGAGGCGCGGGTTCGAACCGGGGTGCACGGGCTCCCGCTCGGCCTCGGGAAGGGCTGGGGTCCGCGGGGACGGCTCGCGGGGGTTTCCGCGGGACCCCGGCGGGCCCCGGAGCGAGGAGACGCCGCCTCGAGGCTCGTGCCACGTTTCCACCGCGCGTTACCTTCCGCCTTGGGGTGGGCGACAACCCTGCGCCTTCACAGCCTCTGCCAGCCCCTTTCGCGTCGGTGGCGTTTCCGCGGCCCGGGGCCGGGCTTGCTGTCGGAGGGTCGCGCCTCACGGAAGCCGGGTCTTGAACCCAGGGCCCCGGGAGCTGGCCGCCTGCCGGGGACAGCCCGCCCTGGCGAGGATGCAGTGGGGGAGGCCGGGAATTGGGCCCTGGGGACCGTCCCCCTCAACTTGGGAAAAACCAGGATTGCAGAAGTCGGACCGGCATGCAGGTCCTTCTCCAGAGCGGGTGGAGGTGTTTGATGGCTCTTGGCCCAACCCTCTTAAATCCCCGCGGGAGTGCTTAGCAGCAGGTTCTGATGGCGTCAAAAAGTCAGACTCCCTGTCCCTTGAAGTTCTAACCCGCCTCATGGTCGGGATCGGGATCCCGCCTCGTGACGCCGCCGAGGCGGGTCACGGACTCCGCACCCCCGGGCCAGCCTTCCCGCTCTCTCAGCCTTGGGACACCTCTCTGGAAAAGAGCTTTGTTTCTGAAAACGGGTGCGATTAGCTCTTCGTTACTAGGGAGGGGAAAGTACAAAGTTATGAACTCCTCGAATGCCGGGCTTGGTTTTCCTTTGGTTTGATCCACGCAGCCGGGAGCTGAGGAGACTGGAACAAAAGTAGAACTTGAGGAGCAGCCGCCGCGGTGACGACGTCCCAGGATGACGTCACCGTGCGATATTTAAAATGGGAGCTCTTTGCTCTGCCTGTGGGTGGAAGGGTTGCGGCCACTTACTGGAGATGTCGAAGGTCTTACTGGCCCCACTTGCTTCTGCTTGTTATCTCCCTGACTTTATAACTCTCCCTCTTTTTACCCTTTGGGACTCCTAGAATACTGCTGGGGGTGGGTTAACTTTTTAGCTATTCCAGTCACCATTGCTTCATTTTTCAAACAGAAAAATAAATAAAGTCCATATGACTCATCTTGTGTTACAACCAAAAGCAGCCAGTAAGTGGTTTTTTCCTTCCTTTCTTCCTTTTTATTTTTTATATGAAACTGAGTAAACAAGAGCAAATCCCAAAATTCTTATATGTATCACATAGTTGGTAAGTTTAATGAGTGAGGACAGTGATTAGTTTAGAATTCAGTTAATTTCTTTAGTATGGTTCCTTGTTTTCTTTGGTGGGATAGAAGCTATTATATTTCCTTCAGCAGCTTTCTTCCCAAACTGTGTATTAAGTTGCAGTAGGTTTTCTTTTCCATCATAAGGTGGCAGAGTATAAATGTTGCTCTATAAAGTGGAAATGACTTACATTTTTCAGGAGGAAGTTCCATAGCAGTTGTAGTCCACTTAAGTCCTTATGTTGTAGCTAGCAGTAGAAGCTGGATTGACATTCTAGGACCCTAGGTGTTTTCCAGGATCAGAAAGCACATAACTCCATTACACTTCTCAAACTGTATAGAAATTTATTTCACAGTAAGTTCCCTTGTTTGAATTTATACATAGAGTAAAATAATCACATTATGAAGAGAGATTTAAAGAGCAGTTTGAGAAAAGAAAGAAAGCTAACAGAATCTGCTTTGTTTTTTGAATGTGTAGTAACTCAAACTCTTGCTAAGTTAGTTGAATTTTATACTAAACATAGCAGAGGCTCCCAAAAGGGGGATGTAAATGCAGCATCAAGTTAGTTACAGCAGCCAAATGAATGAGCTCATCCAGTAAACAGAATATTTATCGAAACAATCCCAAAATAAGATTTTTGCCTTTATGGATTAATCAATGATAAATCAGATTTGCCATTTTAAAACCATCTTTTTTCTTCAAATTGCAGCTACATCTCCATTTCTTTTAGCTTTTCTGTGGGCAACCCTGAATTTCCACTCTCTAGAGCCACTATTTTTGTCTTATCTTTTAAAGAGTTGTATCTATTCCTGAAAGAGTACTTACAGAAACTTAATGCTGAAATTTTTTATGTATAACAGTTTTATTGAGATATAATTCACATACCATACAACTCACCCATTTAAAATATACAGTTCAGTGGTTTTAGTATATTCACAGTTGTATAACCAATATCATACTGAGTTTTGAAATATTTTTATCACCCTAAGTATAAGTAACCTTATAAGTAACCTTAAAACTTATTAGCATCACTCCTTTTCCCCTTCTGTCCTGCCCTTGGACCACTGATTTATTTTCTGTCTATAGATTTGCCTATTCTGGACATTTCATATGATAGATGATCTTTTGTGACTGGTTTATTTCCCTTAGTGTAATGTTTTCATCCATGTTATAGCATATATTGGTACTTCATTCCTTTTAATTGCTAAATAATATTCCATTGCATGTATATACACAAATATTTGTCCATTCATTAGTTGGTGGACACTTGGGTTGTTCCTGCATTTGACTTTTATGAATAATGCTTCTGTGGATATTTTTGTACAAGTTTTTGTGTGGACATATGTTTTCATTTCTCTTGGGCATATAGCTAAGAAGTGGAGTTACTAGATAATATGACAAGTGTTTATGACCTTTTTAGGAACTATAAAATATCTAAAACAGCTGTTCAGTACTTGATTTTAAAATGAACTTTCTTGTGTGTTTTAAAGTTGAAATAATTTCATAGAATTTTAAACTTCAATTATTGTACCTAAATACTGACGTGCTTAGTGAAACCTGTATAATAATATAATTTATTATAGTGGTTCTCTTTTATATCTGATATCATTTTAGTCAACAGGAACAATTGGGTGTGCTCTCTTTACTGAACTTCTTCACAAAGCTAAGTGGCATAGTTCTGAAATAGTGTTTTATAATCTCTTTATAGCATAAACATAAATTAGTGATTGTTCCCTACTTCAGATATGAAATACCACATCAAATTGGAAGAAGGAAGAAAAGTTGTAAGGAGGCTTTTTTGCAGAGCTTTATCTTCCAGTTTTTATATTTTGTTTTATTTGAAAAAATCTATTTTATCTTTGCAGGAAAAAATGAAGAATGAAATTGCTGCCGTTGTCTTCTTTTTCACAAAGCTAGTTCGAAAACATGATAAGTTGAAAAAAGAGGCAGTTGAGAGATTTGCTGAGAAATTGACTCTAATACTTCAAGAAAAATATAAAAATCACTGGTATCCAGAAAAACCATCAAAAGGACAGGCTTACAGGTAACAGATTAGATTGGACAGTTGGATTGGACTAGAGGCAAATCAACTCCTGAAAAGGGTGCAAGACCAGAGGACTGAAGGAAGTCCCAAAATCCCTATAATGATTTTATCTGCAAAATATAGACAGTTTCTACGGTGTCAATTTTCTCCTTACTTAAAGTGTAACTATTTGTTGATGGAGTTCTACTGCGTAGACTTGGAAGACCAATGCTTAGGCTCATAGAATTTAGTCTCTTGTGATTATAAAATGGTTCCTGACTGAGTACATTTCTCTACATATCATAGGTATTGGGGGTTTTCACAGTTCTAGAGGACTTCTAATCATTCATAAATAAGTATGGTAAGAGTTGAATTGTCTTGTATCTAAAAGTAAATTACATGCTACACAGTTTGGGGGGATTAAACTCAGGGACACTTTGCTACAGGGCTACATCCCCAGCTTTTTAAATTTTTTTATGTTGAGACAGGGTCTCATTAAGTTGCCCATGCTGACCTCAAACTTAACAATCCTCCTGCCTCAGCCTCCTAAGTCGTTTGCGCATACACCACGGTGCTTGGCTGCTATGCCTGATTCTTTTTGATAGAAGCCAGGGTAATGATACAGTAGGTGAAGGTAACTCACCTATGATCCACGGCTGGTAATTCTTGAGTTCTAGGATTTGAACTCAAGTCTAACTGACCAAATTCTCATGAGCTTTCTGCACACCAACCTTTTCACTGAGAAGAAAGAAAATTCTTCCTTGCAGCTGTCTTTTATTCTCTGGTTAATAAGTTACATTTGCAGTTTGAATTAAAGAAGAGCAGGTGTCCTGGCTTGTTTACTACCTAATATTTATGTGACTGCTTAGAACCTGGTCTGAAAATCTCTTCGCTAAATTGAGCTGGCAGACCTTTCCTGATTTGTGCATGTGGCTACAAAAAATAAAAGTGGAACAGTTGTGACTACAGTAACACAACA
The DNA here is from genome assembly GCF_902686445.1 of Sciurus carolinensis. Classification (NCBI taxonomy): domain Eukaryota; kingdom Metazoa; phylum Chordata; class Mammalia; order Rodentia; family Sciuridae; genus Sciurus; species Sciurus carolinensis. The sequence goes on along the minus strand of NC_062221.1, from coordinate 115,834,602 downwards.
GAAATTCTTGTATTTGAGCCCATTGCTGTTTCTAAAGTTTCTTCTGCATATCAGCCTTTCTGTGCTTTAATGTAAAAAGTACTTCTTTTCTTACTGAACTTTGGCAAGTATAGGACTACACAAGGAATCTAGGAGGGGGGCAAGAATATGACTCCTTTATTTCTTGTTTGCTGAAAGATAAGAGCTAGTGTTCAGTTGACAAGAGAACCAAAATAGAGTATTTTCTCTTTCATACATATCCAAAGAGGTTCCTTAATAAATTAAAAAATGTGGTAGATTGAAATAGAAATGTGGATTTTAACATAGGGCTCAGTCTTTTTTTTTTCGGGGGGGGCGGGAACCAGAGATTGAACTCTGGGACACTTGACCACTGAGCCACATCCTTAGCCCTGTTTTATATTTTATTTAAAGGTAGGGTCTCACTGAGTTGCGTAGTGCCTTACCGTTGCTGAGGCTGGTTTTGAACTCATGATCCTCCTGTCTCAGCCTCCCAAGTCACTGGGATTACAGGCATGTGCCACCATGCCTGGCTTGCTCAGTCATTTTTTTATCTTTTGACTTGATTCCCTTTTTTCTGCACATGTACTCCCCCACCTTCCACCACCATGCTGGAGATTGAATCCAGGGTGCTTAACCATTGACCTGCATCCTTAACCCTTTTTGAGACAAGGTCTTGCTAAATTGCTGAGACTGACCTGGCTCCTGTGATCCTCCTGCCTCAGTATCCCCCAGTTGCTGGGATTATAGGCGTGTACCATAAAGCCTGACTTTTTCACATTTACATTTCTGAGAACAGCTTTTGAGTTAGAGCTCTTGAGGCTTTTTACAATGACCTAATTGATAGAGGCTTTTGGATGTGCCAAGACACTGTATTATTAGAAAAAAAATAAATGGCACTGTCAAGTAAAGGTCAAACAGTGTATGATTTTATTTCCACTAATTCTAAAAACTAGAGAAAAAAAATTTGTTGAACAGGATTAAATTGACAAGTGATCATAAGTATCATTGAGTCATTTTAAAACTCTGAAGTCTTGGAGATGGAAAACCATTTGACTTCATGGTGGTTTGTAAGTGTTATAGAAATGAGAGTATAATATTAACCAGAGTTATTAAAATGTCTTCAGTTTATACAGTAGGTTGAAGCATTCTTTTTCTTCCAAATGTTTATACCTTGAAATTGTTTTCTCTGTAATATATACTAATAAGATACTTACCAAGGGCAATTTGACATTAAGGTCTAAAAAATGTTAATGCCTTTTAAGCATTAAGTCCAAGAATGTATTCTGGAAGCATAATCAGAAATGCAGACAAATATGTATGAATATGGATGTTTCTTACACTTTGTAATTGGAAAGAACTAAACTGACAACATTGAATGGTAGACTATTTTTATGCAACTTTTAAAATCTTGTTTTTTAAGAGTAGTTAAAGGAGAAGTAGTCACAGTGTGTAAACAGGTAGCATGAAAATATATAAGATATCTAGCCAAGTATAGTGGCGTATGCCTGTAATCAGGCTACTCAGGAGGCTAAAGAAAGAGGATCCCAAGTTCAAGGCCATCCTGGACAACTTAGTGAGACTGTCTCAAAATTTAAAAAATTTAAAAAGGGCTGGGGATGTAGCTCAGTGGTAGAGTACTCGCATGTGTGAGATCCAGAAATAACCAGTAACACACACACACATGTAACTACATTTGTTGAAGAAAAATTCTGTTTAAGCCTTTATATTTACATGTAATTTTTGGTCTCAGATCCTGTATCACCTTCATTGTAAGAACTATCTCCTTATCCTTAACTGCTTTTGATGCTGGAACTTTTGAATTAACCTTACACAACATTAGAATCTATGTCTTATAAAGGATTGAGCACCTTCTTACATACACTATAAAGCAATTTTTTTACTCGAAATTTGTGGTATTGTTAATGAGTTGAGATAGGTACAGACAATCGGAATAGAGCATTCTATTTGTTGTTGTTGTTGTTACTGTTTTTCAGCACTGGAACTTGAACCTAGGGCCTCCACATGCTAGGCAAGACTCTGGATAATGTCACATAACATGAATTTTGGTGTCTGGTGCCTGGATTAAAAAGTTAGATCCATCACTACTAGTTGTGTGATATTGGAAAGTTACTCAAACTCTCTGCCTCCTGTTTTCCTGCAGGGATGAAAATAATTTCTAACTCATGGGATAATTGTGAGAATTGTGTACAGTGAATCAAAATGCAGTCTGTAAAAATTTTTTAAAAATTTTAAAAAAGTTAATATAGGCAATGCATTTAAGAAATTTCTCATTGAATAGTAAACATTTAAACAGTTATTATTAGTTATTACTAATAAGAACTTATGCATTTTTTGTATTTTGTGACATAATTACTAATTGTTAATTTATTTGTGCCACCATATTTGAAGTTTCAGGTCTGAGGGAGAGGTGAAATGATTTCTCTGAGTTCATCCAGTAAATATGTGCTAACAGATAAAACTGTAATAGGCTTTATTGCCATCTTTTTTTTTTTTTTTTTTTTTAAGAAAACCCTTGGATGAAAGAAGTTACATGAAATAAACCAATAACATTTTATTATCATATATTAGTCAATTATGTAATACAAATGGTTCTATGTCCTTGATTAATTCTATATTTTTAGAACAACTATAGGTGAGGCAGAGTCCTCTTAACATTATTTGAGAAATAAAAACAGGTTCATGACACATTAAAACTTATCACAAGAATTTCCAAATGTCATTTGACACACTAGTTGAGGTTTTTTGTTATAGATTTTGTTGTCTTGATACTGCCTCCTAGCTTATGAAAGTTTTGATGTCTAGGAACTTGGCATACAAAAGCTTTTACTTTCAGAGTTCTAAGTACTTCCATGCAACTTTTCATACTCAGTGCACATTAACTGTACATGTGCAACCAAATAGTCTCTGGGTAAATTGAGGTAGAGCCAGCTCTAGTGTTTACTCTGGGCTCATATAATAGCCTTGTTTTCAGCAGACTGGGGAGGGTTGATGCTACCTTCTAGCTTAACGTTAATATATATTATCTATTTAGGGTAAATATGCTCCTGGGTTTTCCATCAGGGATTTTGTTGTAACTATTATTTACTTTGGCAAATACTGATAGGTAAACTTTTTGATTAAGATTCAGCTAAACCATTAATAAAACTTCACTTTATTGTAGATGTATTCGTGTCAATAAGTTTCAGAGAGTTGATCCTGATGTCCTAAAAGCCTGTGAGAACAGCTGCATCTTGTATAGTGACCTGGGTTTGCCAAAGGAGCTCACTCTCTGGGTGGACCCATGTGAGGTGTGCTGTCGGTGAGTTCTAAAGTTTGACGACTAACCTGATTTTACCAAATTCTCTCGTAAGTGGCCTGTCTGTATATCTTTAATTAGAAGCTAGTGGTTTGATCTTCTCAAATATTTACTTTATGAAATACTTTGTGTGGGGTAATGGGGATTGAACCCAGGAGTGTACTACCTGAGTGGCATTTCCAGCCATTCCTTTCTTTCATTTTCTTTTTTTTTTTTTTTTTTTTTTTTTTTTTGAGACGGGATCTTGTTAAGGTGTCTTGGCTATTTAAGTCAGTTATTGTCTTTCAAGGTGGTATACTTTCCCTTCAATTTAGGAAAGAAACTAATTCCAAATAATACTGGATAATAACTTTTGGTTGGTCTCTGTTTTTACTATTTCTTCCTTCCCTATTTTGATTTGCAGGTAACTGAGGGATATTGTCAAGGTTTTGTTTTCATAATGGAAATTGCTTCTTTCGTCTCAAAGAATTGTGTGAGTGCTAAGAATGAAATCTATTTCAACACCATTCAAAAAACATTATGGACTAAATGCTTTTAGTTGTGAAATTTTAAAAATTATAAGCAACATTCCCCTTTTAGGTAGTTCACAATGTGATAAGGGAGAAGAAAGGTAAGCCATGACACCATAGTCTGATTTGTGCTACGTTGGAACTATGTAGCCAGGCATTACCACATGCCTATATCCCTAACTACTCTGGAGGTTGAGGAAGAAGGATCACAAGTTCAAGGGTAGCCTGGGTAACTTATTGAGACCCTGTCTTAAAATAAAAAGGGATGTAGCTCAGTGGTAGACTGCAAGTTCCTGGGTTTAATCTCCAGTGCAATAAAACAAAGAAAAAAAGAGAGTAGAAATTGTACATAAGTGCAGTGATAGGAGACACAAAGGAGAAAGTTATGGGCTTTGTTGGAGAAGTTGAAAAAATGAAACTTGAGCTGACAGGGAAAGGATAATTTGAGGTTGACTAGGTGACTAGGCGGGAATGACATTCCTCCAGGAAGAAAGAACAATGGGAGAAACCAGAGGCATGGAATCCCCACAAGAATTTTCTTGTGGCTGAACCTCAAGTGTGTTTCTCTTCGGTTTTGAGGTGCAATTCTCTTGGTCTCTGTATTGATTGTAGTAGAGCTGCCTTTGGATATAAGCCTAATTATGCTCCTCAGCTTCAGCAGTGAGGGTGGGAGTGAAGATATGTACTGCTAAAAATACATGGTTGTTCTTCCACTAAATTTTATCAGGAACACCTGAAAATTACTACTTGATTTGCTAACTTATTATATTAGCTTATAAGTTTATTGCTTTGGGAAACCACATGGAGGAAGTAGACGTTTATAGAGATGAAGATTCTCCACCACTTCTTTTCAAGTAGAAAAAAGGAAGAGTAAGCCATCACAAATTTAGATCTGAGAATGTGAAACATTTTTAGATCCTGGGACAAATTAAGTAAATATCTTAGGCTGGTGTCAGGCTTTGGAGACTGTAGTGACTGGACTCCTGCAGAAGACCTCAGTTTAAAAGAAAAAAACTCATAAAGTTACTTTATTGAATTGCTTCCTTTTTTGTTTACCTCAATTGACTCCTTTTTAACACATGGTTCTTTAAGTTAGTTGTGTAGTGTCTTAGCCCATAAAAAAATTAATAGCATTTGAAAGAAAGTTGTTCATGGTAGTCATAAAGCTACAAAAAAATGTTACCTAGTCTTGACAGGTAAGAATGAAAAAGCTAAAAAGTGAGCACAAATATATTATCACACAGTTAAATGGTATGATTCTAAATCATCAGGAAAAAGTTATTATATCAAGAATGTTTAAGAAGTTGGGTAATTATTAATATTTTGGACATATTTTCTTTGAATGCTTAAAATGTCTTGGCACGTGAGGGTAAAAGCTTTAGTTATATGAGCATTTTACTTCAGTTGATATTTGTATTATTTGATAATACCAGATAATGAAAAACACTATGCATTCATCTTGTTATTTTAAGAAAGTATTCATATTCAGTAATCTTCTTTTTTTTTCTTTTTTTCAGGGGAAGGAGGGTTACTGGGGATTGAACTCAGGGGCATTAGACCACTGAGCCACATGCCCAGCCCAATTTTTTATTTAGAGACAGAGTCTCACTGGGTTGCTTAGCGCCTTGCTTTTGCTGAGACCGGTTTTGAACTTGCAGTCCTCCTGCCTCAACCTTCCGAGCCACTGGGGTTACAGACATTTGCCACTGTGCCCAGCTTCTGAATCAAAACTGGAGAGGAATGTTCTGGAAATTAAAACAGCACTGATGTAGCAATTATATAATCAAACAAATATCAGAGTCTTCAAAATTAATAACTCATTTGTATACTAGAGATTGAGATTATAAAAAAGAGTTGAAGTGCACTCAGAACATTCTTCGTAGTCCTCAGTTACTCTGTCAGAATGAAAAACTAAATGAGTACAAAGAATGCCATATAGTTAGAAAAGTTATCATTTAGTGAAATATTTGGGGAAGCAGAATAGATAACTTTCTTAGGATGATAAAAACAGAATAGCTGGTAGGTTTATTTCCTATACAACATATTTTGTAACTTTTTATATATCTGCACTCTTTCTGATAAAGAATGTAGATAGCTATTGATTTGTTTCATATTGACTAAATTAATCTTGATGTTTTAGCAGTGCATCATTAAAAATTGGAAAGTTTAGAGGTCGTCCAATACTAATACTCCTAAGGAATTAACGGTACATTCTAATGTTACAGTAATATAGCCAGCAGCTTCACTTACTATGAAAAAGGCCCTCATACCAAAATACTACAAAGAGAATGATATAGAACCTAACTGGGTGTCAAAGAAATTGAGTTAATAAAACTGATCCTTCATCATTAGATGACTGCCTTTTTCCTAAAAGGCTGGGATTTTTCACAGATTTCTTGCTTTTCTCTTTTGCTTGAATTTTTACTTCACTAATGGACAAAATAAGATATTCTTAAATCCATTACTAATATTACTGCCATTAATATATGAATTAAGCTTTGATTGTGTCAAAATTGAGCCTTTAAAGCATGAAGGAGACATAAGGGTAAGTTTCTGTTGCTAAAAGCTCATGTTAAATAAACTTTAAAATAATACGTACTACATGTTTTCTGTGTTTAAGGAACTTAGCCAACTGCTTGGGCTTTTTATAAGAGGAACTGCTAGTTGAAGATCTCTTGAGTTATCCAGCCAACTCCAGCTTCCTCATCCAGCATAGGAAAGTTAGGCCTGAGGAGATTGAGTTGCCTCTGGTCATGGAGCTAGTTAGTGGCAGAGCCAGAAACAAAAAACTAGTCCAGTGTTGTTTGTACCAACCTATAACATCTCCATTTGTGAGATAAACAAAAAAAGAGAAGAGGAAAGAAGTGTTGTACATTGCATTTGGGTAGCACTGATACCTTCATTCAGCCTATGGAGATGGAAAACAACACAGTTATTTGAACAAATAGTCATGATTAAAAAATAATTTGAAACAAGAGTTATCTTGAAATTAAGTAACAGCAGTTAACACTTACTTTTCTGTTGAATCCAAGTATGACATTTCCACTTGAAGTTACTTGTTTAATCTTTTTTTAAGCCCTGAATCACTTTGTGTTTCTTTGTGTTTTGAACTATTCAAAAATTAATTTTTTTGTTCTAACACTGATTAGAAATTGTTTCACAGTATTTACATTCCTTTGTCCTTTTTGAATAAAACTTGGTTTTACTGTTCATTTTGCATGGGTTTTTCTCTCATTGCAGAATTTATTTACCTTTTAAGTAATCAACACCCAACGCTACATATTTTGATAATTAGTTTTTCTATATCAGACTTTCAGAAATGTTTGAAAGGATAAAAAGACTTCTGTACTTTACTTGTTTAAAAAAACCTAAGAGCTGAGCAGTTCTAGAAATAATATGAGTAAGCAGTATAATTCAAGCAGAACCCCTTTATTTTCCTGAACAAGTATTTTTTTCTTCACAGTCAATAATTGTCTGAAAGCTCATTTTTGTCAGTGTGAACATAAGAAACACAGGTAACCATGGTAAAAATAAATCTCACAAGAAATGTTTAGTTGATTTGTGACTTAAATTACTGGGCTGTACATTATGGTGGTCATTCTGAAGTAAATTAGAAAATTTTACTTTACAACAAATTTCATCCATATATACAAAGATCTGGTCAAAACAATGGATCTCTTGTGATGTTTTAAATATTGTCAGTAGAAAAGAAGAAAACGGAATCACTTTTATTTGTACCTAAATAGACCAGAAGTAGAAAATCACGGCATTCTGACTGACATGTAGCTGGGTTAGGTTATTAAATATGTTAAGTCCATTTCTGGGATGGTGCCTTTCTTTTTTGCCTTGGAATAATTGCATATCCAGGCTTATTTGATTGCTTTTATGGACATTTTTTGCTTTCTTAGTATGATTTCAAGATTTGAAATTTTTTTATATACACTTAGGTATGGAGAGAAAAACAATGCATTCATTGTTGCCAGCTTTGAAAATGAGGATGAGAACAAGGATGAGATCTCCAAGAAAGTTACCAGGGCCCTTGATAAAGTTACATCTGATTATCACTCGGGATCCTCCTCTTCAGATGAAGACACAAGTAAAGAAGTGGAAGTGAAACCCAGTTCTGTGACTGCAGCCCCAAGCCCAGTGTACCAGGTAAGAGTCTCATATTAAAGACATTAGTGGAACTTGCTTGTCCTGCAGGTAGTCCTACTTGTGTTGCCTAAGGTTTCTGATTTTATATTCTGAGTTTATATTCAGTTCCTTGCCTTTCCCACACTCAGGGAAACTGCTTCTTTGAGATGTAAATTGGCTTTCTGCATTACTTTTTCAAAAGTCTACTTGACTACTTAATAACTAGGATAAATATATTTTCAGAATATGTGCACCTCCAAAAAAATAGGAATGTTTAAAACAAACCTGATATTTTAAAATTCTTTATTTTATTTAAAAATTGCCACTCATGTTTTGTATTCTTGAACATTTCCAGTTTTAACTTTGGGTTTAATTTTCTTCTTGTTCTTTCCATTTCCATTATTAAAGAGAAATTTCACTAAATTATATTTTGGTTAATTTTTTACTTAAGCCAAAACAAAGTCTCCCTCATGGTTTTTTAATAGTTGAAGAGTCATATGATACATGATGCATTTAGAGACTCATTCATTTATTTATATCTATATCAAAGAAAATTTAATGTACTTTTAAAAAGGTTTGGCCAAAAAATATTCTTCAACAGAAGAAATTTTTTTAAAGTCAGAAAAATTCGGAGATCTTTTGAATTGAACCTTATTCTGAACATGTACTTATTTCTAATTTTGAGTATATTTTAATGTACCTCTCTTTATGAATTTGCCTCAGACATCATTTAATATACCATGTTATGGATTAGAGTTGGACTAAAATAAAAATTTAGAGCTAATGAGTAAGAAGAAGGATATGAGAGTTTTGAATATAAGAAACAAAACCTCTAAATTTAGCATACTTTTATATAATGAACATTTTTCAGTGAAAATTTTTGCTTTCTTTCTGGAGGGAGATGTTACTGAATTATCCTTCCTAGGTTAGTTGTAAGGATTATCATACTAGAGATATGTGTTTATGCATATATGTGAACATACACCTGCTTTATAAAACCTCAGTTTTATAGTAATTTGTCCACCGTCCCTCTTCAGCTGCCAGTTCTGTACCTTTCAACAGAGGCATTCATCACCAGGGTTTTTTTTTGTGTTGTTTTGTTTTGGTATACTTCCATAGAAATTCTCTATATAGATAAGTAAATATATCTGCATTTCAGGATAATTTTTAAACATTTTCCATACATATTTTGGGCATTATTTTTCTCTGTGTGGTATATTATATACTATAAAATACCTTTATTGAATTTCCTGTAATTCATTCAGATGTATGGCAATTTTACCTCAGAATTTTGTTATTAATCAAGTGCTGATCATTCTTTATAAGTAAATAGATCCTTAATTTTTCAGATTTCTTTTAAAATTAAATTGCATTTATTTTCCTCCATCATGAAAGAATATTAGGACAACAGAAAGGCATGGAAATCAAGCTTTTACTGGCTTCTTCAGAAAAACATTTCTCCTTGGATAAAACATTTCCTAACAGAGAAACACTCCTATTTCAAGCCCTTGTGTAGAAAGCCAGTGCAAGTGGCCCACTGTAATCTTTTCTTTTTGTCCACTTCTTCATCCTGAATCTGGGATTGCTAAAAGCTTTAAAGGGAGTGATCAAATAAGGACAAAAATTCCTAGCTTGTGGTCTTTGTACTGGAGTATTTCTGAAAGGTACTCCTTGAGTCAGCTACCCACAGATCAAGAAGTGAAGTTTATGTTAGTTCTGCCCAAATTGATCCTAGAGGCTTGGCTTTTAGTATTAGTCAATATTAATCAAAATCCTAAAAGCCTTTTTCTACAAAGTGACAAATGCATTCAAAATTTTAAAACAGAATCAAGTTGGGGAACTCAGCTATTACATTCATTGAGACAGTGTGTTAATGGTTTACAGATACACATCTTTATCATTGGAACAGAATAGAAAGTTCAGAATAAACCCACATATGTACAGTTGGTTTCCCCTCTAACATAAATACAAAAGTAATATAAAGCAATTCAGTGAGAAAAGTCTTTAGGAACTGGTACTGAAATACTTGGATAAAAAAAATTTATTTGCTACCCAGTGCCATACACTCCAAAAATTAGAGATGGAACATAAACCAGAGTATAAAAGCTAAATCTCTGATGCATTTAGAAGAAAACATAAGGAAGTATCTTCATTATCTTTATAAAGGCAAAGATTTCTAGGAATCACAAAAGTACTAACAAAGAAAAAAATCAGACTTCATAAATTAAAAATCTTAAAAAGAAACCATTAAAAGAAACCATTAAAAGCTATGCACAGTGGCACACACCTATAATTCCTGCAACTCAAGAGATGGGCAGTAAGTTCTAGACCAGCCTCAGCAACTTAGCATGACCCTGTCTCAAAATAAAAATGGACAAGGAGTGCTTTTAGGTTCAATCCCCAGTACTGAAAACAGAAAAAAGAATTAAGAAAATGAATGGTCAGACCATACACTGAAACAAAATGGTGTGTGTGTGTGCTTACATATCTATGTACATAAATATACATTAGCTCAGTGGTAATGTGTCTCTATGTTCAATTGTCATTATTGTCAAAAATAAAAAATTGAGAGGAAGTTGTGGATATACACTATACAAAAGGAATGCCAATAAGCACATAAAAATGTGCTTGACCTCATTTGTCATCAGGAAAATGCTAACAAAAACCACAATGAAACCTTACTTCTTCCAAATTAAAAAGTATGACAACACCAAATATTGGCAAAGATGTAAAGCAACTAGAATTCATAAATTGCTGATGGAAGTTTAAAATGATTGCAACCACTTTAAAAAATGATCTTTTGAAAGTAAATATACATCTGCCCTGTTAGCCAAAAATTCTGCTCCTAAGTATTTTACCATGAAAATAAAAACATGGTTATAAAGCCAAATACAAAAAATAAGAATAGTATGTATGTTTTAAAATGCATAGTTATATGATCATAGGTACATGCATAGAATATCTTCAGGTATATCCAAAAAATTGACTAGTGTCAGTTGCTCCTGAGAAGGGTAATTAGGTAGCTTTGTTCAATAAAGAACAGGGACTTCCCACTCGCCATCATTTTGTATCTTTTTTATTTGTATCATGAATGTAATGTTATACAGAATATAAGTAATTTTCTTAAATGTATATTTGGTCAGATTAGAGATCAAGAGAAATCTAAAATTCACAAGGTACCACTTTTTTTTTTCCCCCCTCGTGGTACTGGGGATTTAAATCCAGTGCTTTACCACTGAGCTACATCCCCAGTCCTTTATATTTTTTTTATTTTGAGAGAGGTTTTATTTTGCTAAGTTGCTTACAGCCTTGCTAAAGTTGCTGAGGCTGGCCTTGAACTTGGAATCCTCCTGCCTCAGTCTCTCAAATCACTGAGATTACAGACGTGCACCACTGTTCCTGGTACAGGATGCAGCATTTTGAACAGAGGTGTTCCAAAACTTCCAATAGAAACATTTTGAATAATGTGAACTTGATGTCTATCTGACTTATGGTGATAATCTAAGACTTTGTTCCCAAACTCTGAACTGGCTACAACAGAATGATTTGGAGAGTTTTGTCAAAATACTCTATTCCTAAAATTTTATTATTGCCTAGTAAATAAGGGCTGAAGCATGAATGTTTTGGGTTTAAAGGCTCCCTAAATGACTCCTTACTTAGCTAGCTATGGAAACTAGAGGTTTAAAATATTATATGTTTATATAAGGTTCCATTCGTTCCAAGTTTTGATATTTTCTGGTTGAAGTTGTCTTAAATGTGTTTGAATTTATTCATTTCTTCATTTGGAAAACACTGATCACCTATTATGGATGAGATTTTTAACATATTTAGACTTAACCATAGGAATGCTACTTAGATCTACTTTGGGGGTTATGGATGAGTGATTTTGTCTTTAATGAAATATTTGGAAAATCACATCGTTTTTCCTTTGAATTCAGTATTGAACTCAGTATTTTCTCCTTACAGATTTCAGAACTGATATTCCCACCTCTTCCAGTGTGGCACCCTTTGCCCAGGAAAAAACCAGGAATGTACCGAGGAAATGGCCATCAGAGTCACTATCCTCCTCCTGTTCCATTTGGTTATCCAAATCAGGGAAGGAAAAATAAACCATATCGCCCAATTCCAGTGACATGGGTACCTCCTCCTGGAATGCATTGTGACCGGAATCACTGGATTAATCCTCATATGTTGGCACCTCACTAGCTCCTTTTGATTCTGAGTGTCATATTGAGAGAAAGGTAGAATATACCTTACTACACATTAAAAGTTCAAAGTTCATACTCAGTAGTGAAGTTAGATGGACCAAAACCATCAAACTTATTTTTATAGAGAAGTTATTGAGAATAATCTTTCTTAAAAAAATATTATATATGCACTTTAGATATATTGATATAGTTTGAGAAACTTTATTAAAGTTAGTCAAGTGCCTGAGTTTTTAATATTGGACTTGAGTATTTATATATTGTGCATCAACTCTGTTGTATACAAAAACACTGTAGGAGTGGACAATTTGTTCTAGCACCTTTAAGCATTTACTTTATGGAGAGTATGTAAGTTATTTATATACAAGGAAATCTATTTTATGTCATTCTTTAGAAAAATTGCGTGAAATCATGTAGTTGCAAATAAAAAGTAGTTTGAGGCATGATAATGTGTTTTTGTTCTGTACATAAAAAAAGGAGAAAGAGCAGAAGGTACATGTTACTTCAATATATTTTAACTAAATATTTAGCAAAGAAAAGAAACAGTAAGAATTTCAAGAATTTTCCTTTAAAAAATCAACTTTTTATTAACCATACCCTCCCAAAGTCCACACCAAAATGGACATATAAAAACTCTAAAATTTGTTAGTGGTAGGTAATTGAAAATAAATATAATAAAATACCTTCCAACTATCAAGGTCACTATACATATCATTTTTCTAACCAAGAATTTGACCTATGATAATTTTGATAGGACATTTGACTTACATGCCTTATACCTTTACATAAAGCAGAAATGTTTTTATAGACACCCTAGTTTAAGTCTTTACTGGAGGTCTAAAATAAAGTCAAATAGTACAGTACTTCAGATTCTTCAGTAGTCCTTCTATTTATACCACTGTAATCCCATCAGTCTTGTAAGCGTACTTGAACTACAAAAAGAAAAAAAGAGACACATCTATAAGAATTTGGATATTTTTTTTTCTAAGGTAAGTTTTTAAAAACTAAGATCAGCAATATTTTTCCCATCTTTAAATTTTTAGTATTAAATTATTTGACTTAATCACAAAAGCCACATCTTGCTAATAGCTCATTGGATAGCCTTAGCTGTTCAAAATTCTTGTTCTCATTTTTAGAAAATTTGTATAAGTGTAGAATACAGAAAAGGGCAAAAATCATAAAGGTGTAGCTGAATTTTGTCAAAATATGAAATCAGTTTTCACAGAATTTATAGTATTTTCAACTTTATGAGGAAACATTTTCAAACTACAGAGACTTCTCTAATCTTGATTTTATGTTCTGTTAAGCCATCTTATATTTGTAAACCATAATATCTACTTTTTGCCCTGAAATTTTTTCCTAGTACTAATTGGCATCACAGTTTTAAAATAAAAAAACAAGTTTAATTGTCAGTCATCTCACTGTCAATCATCTAACTGTCCTGAAGAACTATAGGGTGGTAATGAGAGATTTTGTGGCAAGTTTTAGAAAGTTTCAAGTATTTTTATTATGAGATTTAGCAAATAGAGTTTCTTCTATTTAATCTGCTTATGTTGTAGGTATACGTTCCTTGGGAAAATCAGAAGCATAATAGCCAATATAAGAATGAAAGTATTTTTTTTTTTTTTTTTACACACACCTAATAACCAGACCATTTCACATCAGTACAAACTAAGTCTCTTCATTAGTGCAGACACCTAAATGACAACCTCTTGGAGAAAATGCTAATTTTGAATTTGACTTCATCTTAGATTACTACCAGTTGAAGATTCTGCCCTTTATTAACTATCCTTCACTTTGTTCTAAAGTTTATTAAAATCAAAATAATATATAAAACTCTCATCAATATAGCTTTTCCAGTCTGTTACTAATGAAATAAATCACTTTCTCAGCTGTTGGGTCTTAAATGCTAGTAAACCTGGGGTACAAAAGCTTACCAGACATCCTCCCCACCCCACCCCCATTTATTTTTATTTGCTGTACTAGGAATTGAAGCACTCCACTTCTGCGCTTCATCCCCTCTCACTGAGTTGCCTAGACTGGCCTGAATTCTGATATCCTCCTGCCTCAGTCCCAACCTCCTGAGTAGGTGGGATTACAGGCATGTGCCACTGCAGGCTCCCCGTCTTTTTTTTTTTTTTTTTTTTTTTTAGTGCATTTTAATTATGCATAATAGAGGACCCAAACCCTTTTTAATGGAAATTAGGACTTGGAGTTAATGTTTCTAACCCCTTTACACAATCCCAAGACTGCTCTAAATGAAAACAACATGACTGCATAATTCCAGCTTGGAAATTTTTTCAGGCTACTTCAGGAGTGGTTTGTGACTAAACAGTGAAGACGATTTGTTTTAATTCTCCATTTTATTTTATTTTGTAGGCATAACTTTAAAACTCTAAATTTTAAAGATTAAAATTGGACATGATGTTTGAAAAATACAAATTCTTTTTGTAAGGTCTAGTACCTCAATACTAAAGTATTTATTGCTGGTTTTTAGTATATTTACCTCAAAGTACTTACCTTTTCAGTAAACTATGATTTTAAGCTAAGAGAAAGCATTTATATTGAATTCTATTGGGCCATCACATTTTGTTAATTTTCTACTTGACTGAGCAAGAAAAAACACCAACCCCATACATTTTACCCAGCAGAGTAGCCATTCTATTCATTTTAATAATAGTAAACTAAACTTTTGTTTTTATGACTGTGCCAAAACTTTCTTTAATCCTCATAGTAACTACCATTATTTTCTTGGTTCAGATAAGGCCTCCCAGAAAAGTTTAAAATGCTGAAGATGATAGAAAGCTAAGTAACAAATCCTGACTTAAAAACAAGTTGGGTTTTTTAAAAAAGCTGATGCTCCTGCCTTAGCACCATGTTTATTACCTACAAAATTTACCAACTCTTGAAACTTGTGAGAAGGTTCAATATCAGGTCAAGATTTGAAAAAAGGACTGATGGAAAGGTTATATTGAATGAGAATATGAGACACTGAAGTATCCATATTAATCACTAATAAGTCCATAACAGTTCCTTGTTACAAAATACTCAGATATTTCTAGAAGAGGGACTAATAACTTGATAACAATTATATTTGCTTAAACCATAAATCAAATTGCAGTATAGCCCGTTGAACAAGAATTGAAATAAGAAAGCCAGCTCTACCAATGATTCATCAAGGGGAAAGATCCAGAGAACTAGTAATTGTAGTAATGCCCAAGTTTATCGTTAAACTTCTTTTTTTTTTCTTAGTTATCAAATATTTCATGATTTAATGTTGTATGGTTTTTTTTCCTATACTCTCTGGAATTTATATTCCGGTGTGTGAAACAATAACACCAAAGCTCTTAGGGAAACACAATATCCCTACATTATAAATGGCATGGTATTGACTCAGCATTCTGGCAAGTTGTCACAAAAGCACAAGTAATAGGAAATGCTCATGTGATTCCAGTTTAAAATGCGTACATTTCATTCATTATAGAAACCATCACCTTCCCAATTTCATAGCTGTTTAGGCCATCTTCCAGAATTCTTTCATGTATAATTCTAAAAATATCCTAAGGACCCAAAATGAAAACACAGCTGGACATTGTAGCACATGCCTGCAGTTCTAGCTGCTTAGGAGTCTGAGATGGAAAGATTACTTGAGCCCTTGAGTTTGAGATCAACCTGGGTAACAGCAAGACTCCATCTCAAAAACAAAAGCAAAAAAAAAAAGGGAACACACAACCCTTATGAAAACACATTACAACGCACTTGGATTTGTAGCAGATACATCACTGTAATTACAGTGGTTTGGTATTTATTTCTAAAGCACACAATCAGCACAAATAAAAAGTATTGAATTCATTTCAACCCTCAAAAAAGGTCTATAGCTGGGCGTGGTGGCACACACCTGTAATCCCAGTGACTTGGGAGGTTAAGACAGGAAGATTGTAAATTCAAAACCAGCCTCGTCAACTTAGGCCCAAAGTAACTAAGTGAGATCCTGTATCAAAAAAAAATTTTTTTTAAAAAGCAGTGGTTTGGGCATGTCCCTGGTACAAAAGGCCTATCTAGCTACAGAAAGGACTTTCATATGAATTGGAAACAATCAATTTAGCCATAGCATGGTGAAGAAATTTTACCATGTTTTTATGTGTATACATGTATATTTATATAAAAATTTGTAAAATAAATCTATAAGGTAAGAATCATTTATATCCATGTTAAAGTTTTAATATATCATTTCTGGATATAATTTTAGTGTCCTGGCCAATAAATATATCCTCTTCACTAGAAATACAAGTTAAAATAGAGTTGGTAATCATAATAATACCCATTGTTTAAACATTATACAATGTGTACATGTATTGAAACATTACATGGTATCCACAAATATGTACATTTTTATCTATCAGTTAAAAAACATTTAATTGAAAAATAATAATTCCCATTGTTGGTGAGGGTATGTGGGTAAGTAGTCATTCTCTCTAGTGTTAGTGAAGAATTTAAGGTATATAATCTTTTTGAAGGAAATAAATCTTTTAATCAAGCAACTGCACTTCTAGAAACTTACCTATGGAAGTACTCAAATAAGGGGACCAATAAATACGTTGATTGAAAAAGATTTTGGGATGGCAAAAATAAATAACCAAGATGAACAATTAAATAAATTTTGTACATCTATTCAGGAAGTACTGTGGAAAATACCATGGAGCCATGTAAAAAGGAGAATATATTCATATATAATGACTTAGAACAAAATATTCCAAGTGGGGCAATGAAAATGATATGTCTAGAATGATGGCTATATATTATCTGAAAAAATACCAAGTTGACAGTAGATAATGTCTCAGAAGCAAGGCAAAGGGGACAAGTACAGATAATTTTCTACTTTGAACACTTTAATTTTTAGATTTTTATAATAAGTATTATTACTATGTAACTAGAGAGGACAAAAAACATTTTTTAAAATGTTTACTACAAGTTCAATGGATTTACTTTTCAAAAATACAAACACTACATATCACTGAGCAGCCTATGGAAATAGTTTCACAAATATACAAAAATTGGCGTGCAAGAATGTTTTGTAGCATTCATGGTAATGAAAGATTATAACTCATTCATATTATAAAAGAGAATGAATCAATTAAAAAATGGTTTGTGTCTATTGAAGTGAAAAGATGTCCATGATATTTTATGTGAGAGGTGAAAATAGGTGCAAAAGAGGAGGATAATAATAGTTTTAAGTTTATCAAAGAATGAAATCATTAATGTAAAACTGCAGTATGTGCAAGTATTAAATGCTGCATAAATTCTATTATGTTTACATAAGGAGTGAAAAAGAGTATAAAAGATAAGGATAATAATAGAATCTGCCTACATTTATCACAGGCTAAGGTTACCATTATAATTAATCTGTGTACATACATATAAAAAGCATTTTATCTAATAAAATGGAAATTAAGTACTGCTAATTTAAGTACTGTTTTCCATTCTATGAGAAACCTGTATATGCTTAGTATTATCTTTACAGATGAGGAAATTGACTATTCAAATAACTTGCCCCATGTGCTCTAACCCAGAATTGGGACTTAAGGACACCAGCTTTTAGAAGGTAGATACAGGGTTGTGAATATAGTTCTTAAATCATTAGTAATGATTACAATTTAAACTGTTAATAATAGTGCGTGACCCTTTTTTTTTTTTTTTTTTTGTCATTTAGAAAGCAATAAAATAGATACTATTTTGGTATTTTCTGGGTTTAGACCAGATTTCAATGAAAAGAAAAAAATACCTATAAAAATTACTGACCACAAGAGGGCATCAGATATTGTTTTCCAACTTAAGCTAATAGTTGGAATAGCAAATTTTATCTAAATAAAAAGCATTAGTGGTGATACTCTGAAGCACTGATTTTTCAATAGTTTTAGGATGCTGTAGTTATTATATATCATAAATATTTTTTTCTGTTAATAGAAATATTATTCACAGGAAAACAAATACACAAAAACAAAGAAAGAAAATAAAAGCACCCATCATCCTTCTAGAAGATACAGCTACTATTAATATTTTAGAGGATGGAAGACCTTTTACTTCTATATGCTCCTGTACTATTGTGTTATGCTACGAAGAATATTCATTTTATGGTCATCATTTGAAAATATGAAATATTTCATTTTATGATCATCATTTGAAAATATGTAATATTTTTATATCACTGATTTCTTTCTTAAATATGATTTTTACTAGTTTCATAGTTTCAAATACATGTGCCTTAACTTATTTAGTCAATCTTTACCAGTAGACCCAGGCTTTTTGAAAGTCTTTTCATCAAGTATCTTAGTATAAGCAATCTGTAGTGATGGGGATTATTCCTTTAAGGAATAATGAATGAGTT
Source organism: Sciurus carolinensis (assembly GCF_902686445.1). NCBI lineage: Eukaryota > Metazoa > Chordata > Mammalia > Rodentia > Sciuridae > Sciurus > Sciurus carolinensis. Next base: position 115,816,053 of record NC_062221.1, on the reverse strand, counting down.
ATATAATCTTTCATTACCAGAAGTTGATGTCATAACAACTGCAAATTTTTTAAGTTTATGCATTCAAAATATATGTATAATACATTTATTAGAGTCAAATTAATATGTAAAGCTGTAAAATTCAACAGAAAAATAACCAATGTGATCATTTCATTAAATTCAATGGGAAATAAACATTGTTTTGCAGCATATAAATCATCCATCAAACACTTCCATAGAAGAGGTAGTAAAAAAATATAATGATTTGAAAGGGGAGCTGGGGATGTAGCTCAGTACACTTGCCTGGCATGGGCAAGGCCTTGGGTTTGATTCCTAGCACTGCAAAAAAATAAAAAGAAACTATTAAAATTTTTGAACTTCGTCTAAAGTGACTGGAACATAGAAAATATATAATTTTTGTCATCTGAGTTGTTACCAAGTGAAACCTATTTCATGTTTCTTTTGTCTGGTTTATTGCAACCTGCTAATTCTATCTGCTAGATGAAAGTATAAGAATGCAAGAGATAAAAACAAAATTCATTATGACAAATCTTTCTATAAGAATTCTGATAGACTGTACTGAGGAGTATTACTGAATTTTTGCTTGCAGTGTATACAGGTATACCTGATGTTTACATCTTCTTGGTATGTTTAAAAATATCTAGGCTGCCATAGTAGGAAAGCTGCCATTCAGGGAGAGAAAGCACAAATATTAAGGACATTATTTACCTTTTAAAGGTAAATAAAAGGTACAGATCAAAAGACAGATAAATCCAGGCACAGTGTCACACACCTGTAATCCCAGAGACTCAGGAACCTGAGGCAAGAGGATTGTAAATTCAAGACCAGCCTGGACAACTTACATCATGTCTCAAAATAAAAAAGGGTGGGAATGTAGCTCAATGATAAAGTGCCCTTAGGTTCAATTCCCCTGATAAAAGTGAGTGCCAGTGATAAGATAGATTGTATTTTAAAATTTGAATTGGTAACTAAAAAAAATTATTTGGCAAATAATTTTGAAAATACATTTGTGATATTTGATAGAAATCTGGGGAGGAACGCGCAAATGTTAAAATGCAGGATGTGACAAAGATTTGCTATACAGGTTTACAGTACAGTCCCTCTTCCCTGACACAATCAGGCAATTAAAATGTAGATGGGGATCCATTAGATAAATAAATTCCTGAAACATTTTAAATGTTTAAATACATCAATATAATTTCAGTCACCAATTTTCGTCCTACAGATGCTCCTTATGATCATGTTACATCCTGATAAACCATCATAAGTTGAAAATACCAAAATTTTGAAAAGTCATTTAATATACTGAACCTACTGAACACCATAGCTTAGCAACATAGTATATTATAAAGCATCAGTTTGAGACCCCCAAGGCCAACTGAGAGTAGGGGCTCACTGCCACTGCCCACCATTGCCAGAGAGTATCATATTTGCATATTGCTAGCCCAGAAAAAAGAAATTTCAATTCCAAATAGTTTCTGCTGAATATTTATCACTTTCTTTTTTTTTTGCATGTCACTTTTGCACCATCATAAAGTTAAAAAGGCCTAAGTTAGACTACCATAAATCAGTAACTTGCTGTAAAGGATGATTCTGGTCTAGAGATGTAACTTAGAAGTACAATGCATGCATAGTATGTGTATAAGGCCTAGTACTGGCAAAAAAAGAGGGGGTGGCGTCTATTGTTAGAAGTTATCTGTTTTCTCTGTCATCTGTATCCGTAACATATGGATCCTCATTTAAAGTTTAGTTTCTTTTCAGTAGAGTGAAAATTTAATATACTTTTAAAGCAATATGACAGCACAATCATGTTCCCCCACCCCCAGTGCTGGAGACCATACCCAGGACCTTTTATGTGTGCTAGGTAAGCTCTCTTACTACTGAGCTGCATCTCCATTCCCAGAATCAGAATTTAATTTTCCTTAGATATGTTGTCATCATCATATTTAGCATAGTTGATATGTACTATTTACTTATGTAAATTATAACAAGTATAGCAATCACAAGCAACTGACACCAAACAAAGGTTACTTTAAGCATGCACTTCTCACTGGGGCCATGGACATAAAGAAGAGTTGGGTTCCTAACATTCGGTGTGCCCAGGGCAGCAATGACCATGTTTCAAGCAGGGAACAGTAGGCACCAGTTAAGAAGGTCAACTAGCATGGCCTTCCCTCTGGCTGGTGTTGGCAAGGGGAGCCGTGAGGGGAATAAAGAAACGTTACACTCTTAACTCTTCCATTTAGGGGCTGGTGCTAAGAACTCAAGGTTCCTAGGAAAACAGTACACCAGAAAGCAGGACACCTGGATTCTAACTATGTGGCCTTGGGAAATCAAAACTTTTCTGGATCTTGGTTTTTTCATAAAATGATGTTGAACTAGAAAACAGTATTATACAGTGATATCTTTGTTACTGTATCATTCATAGTGATTTCAATTGCTCTGTATCTGGTTGAAAAACCGCCTCTAAAATGCCATCTTTCATCAAGTAAGCATTTTCTTTCTGAAGCATTTATTCCCTACTCTTGCTTTGCCATCTTGAAAGCAGGAATTTTCATTTTCAGAGTTGCAAGTCCTTAATAGTAAAATATGAGAGTCTGCAAGGTAATGAATGACCAATGTAACGAAAGGATGACACCATGACGTGTATATTGACCGACATGTGCCATAGTATTCTGTTCTCTTAGAAGACTATCTTCACATCCCTGTTACAGACCAAACAACAACAAAAAAAAAGCTAAAGCTTCATCTTTAATAAGAATCATCACATATTAATGGCAACACCAGCCAGGTGCTGTGCTAGGCACTTTATCTTATGTATAGTCATGAACAGTTCGTTCCTCATTTTCTCAGTGACTGAGCCAGGATTCACATCTCTAATTCCAGATCCTTAACTCTTAACCTTTATACTTACTCTTCCAACTGAATCCTTCCATTTATTTTAAATCACAGGCAAGCAGAAACCTTTCCCTTCCAAGCTGATTGCATTAAAAAGGTAGAAATACGAATTTCTTATTGCAAACCTTGAAAAACTCCTAACTTGTGGCATAATGAAGCCCTTTCTAGTCCAGCAACAAAAACAAAGTTAAGATCTAGGTGAAGTGCTATACCTATGAGCAGCCCTAATTTCCCTAGAATCTATTGCAGGGTATTTTAATAGAGGAGACAAAATCTTAACGTCTTTCTGGATGTTTTTATAAATTGTTCTCAAGAAAGGATCCAAAAAGTATTCCCATGTGATAATTGGGATAGCACTGAATTTTTAAAACAATTTTCTTTGAGCAAATGGGAAGAGAGGACTATACTTGTTTGTATTTCTTCATTTTTGAGTATTTTAACACTAAAATAGTCTTACTTGAGTGCTGGGGAGCCACATAAATTTTAAACTGTGTCAGCAAGACCAAATCATCTGTGGCTACTTTGGAGGACAAGATACTGTGTTTCACACATTGCTTTGGTACTGAAGTAGATGTTTGTATGAACACATAAAATGTCCCCACCTTGTCAGATTAAAAGACTAGAGAACATTGAGAGATTGTAATTTTCAAACAGTTTACTGGTTTTTTACTTTACCACACTCTGTCCTCCCAGAATTATAGGGTCATTCTATTGTTCCCTAGAAATGTTCTTATTGTTGACAGTTCTAGGACTATGTGAGAGGAAAGATGTCCTACTTAGCAATACTAAAAGAGCACAGTGCCAGCAGCCAACATTCAACTTGGAATAGTGTATGACAGTTGACCTAACATGTGACCTAGATACATCTTCTTTTTAGGCATAATAAAATTTATTTTCTTCATTAGTCTAGTTTGTACTGATTCTATAAAACTATTTTAGGGAAAAATTCCTACAACTTGAAAAAAATGACAATGAATGAATGAGAAACACTGTGATGTAATGGGGATGATGTGGCAGTAGCTTAATAAGAACATAGCCAAAGCTGCTAGTGTTATCACCAATAACGATTTCTGAGAATCTATTATATGTTGAGTATTTAGGTGTAAAGATTTCTCCACCTACGAGAAGTCTGATACCTGCTCAGAGAATTGAGAACCTCAGCTTCTTTGAGGGTACAAGAAGGGAGAAGTCCGATTGAACCAGAAAGGTTTGGAGGTGGCTTCTTGGGTAGTGGGATTTAGGGAAGAATTAGGATTGCATGGTCAGGAAAGGGCAAATCCATAAACAGCCAAGTAGAAATAATTAACTGAGGGAAAAAAGTGTATATAAAGGGCTTATTAATGTTTAAGAACTCCTCCAAGTTAGCATAATAAAAGTACAAAAGAAAAATGGCAAAGGATAACAACCCAGTTCTCCAAAATATAAATGCTGTTTACACAAAGGAAAAATTGATCAAGTGAACAAATAACATAGAATTTTAGACCACAAAATAATTTTCTCCTGAAATCAGGAAAGATCATAAATTTGGGTAGAGTATTGATGAAGATTTATTGGAATTAAGCACTCTCATCCACTGAGAACATAAGATGCTACCACACTTTAGGAGAGTATTTTTACCATCAAAATACTCTACTCATTATCTCTCCTTCTAGACATTTATCTTAGATATATTCACACATATGTAAAATGACATATATATATATATATATACTGCTTATAATTTATTCATACTAATATAAGAATGGGATTGTTTCAATGGCTGCCAATTGGACTGGCTAAATAATTATATTGATGTAATATACGATTTTAAAGAAAAGTTTTATATGGAATACACAGGTGAATATAGGATAATTTGAGAGGAATAATTAAATTAAAAAGTAAGTTCATATAAAATTTTATTCCTAAGGAAAAAATACACGTATAAGCAAGTGTTAGGGTAGAGTAAGTAAGAGAGCAGAGAGTCAGGTGTAAAAATGAAAAACCAGCATAAGTTTGGATTTAATTTTTTTTTTTTCAGCATTACTGGGGATTAAACCTAGGAGCACTCTACCACTGAGCTATGTCTCCACTCCTTTTTATTTTTATTTTGAGGCAGGGTCTCCCTAAATTGTTCAGGCTGACCTGAATTTGCAATCCTCCTCCCTCCACCTCCCTAATAGCTGTGATTACAATTGTGCACCACTGCACCCAGCAAAGCTTTGAACTTTAAATTACAAGTTGGGAAAGCTTTTGAGCAAGAGAGTGAACATCATGTTTCAAGAAAATAAACCTAGAAGCAACATTTTAAATCAACTTTCATCTAAGAGAACATAGGGAAATTAAGTCAAATAGCCATCTATTTGTTTCCATAACCAGGTGGGTTCTAATTTCTAAAGTGATCCATAGACCACTTCATGTCTTCCTGAAGTCAGATGCTTCCAAATCCTCTATAAAGAGTAGAAAGAGAATAGGAAAGATTGTTACTGTTTATAAAACAGCAAGAATGGAACAAATGCCTCTATATAAACACTTACTGAGTACTTACTCTTTCCCAGTAAAAAGTACCATGCCCTGAATAGGCCAGGTCTAATGAATTTATAATCCAAATCTTACCAGCACTCTCAGGACCATTCCACTGGAACTTGTCTGTCATGAGTGATTTCATTCTCAGAATTGCTTCTTTTCAGTTCTCTTGTGCCCTGGGTGCTCACTTGGGTCCTCATCTCACTCTAAACACTCATTCTCAATTATTTCATTCATCTTGTGGCTATAATCTGTGTGTCTTTGACTTAAAAAGATCAGAACTTTTCACCTTACACCTGTTGGGATGACATCTATTTAAAAATAAAGAAACAAACAAACAAACAAAAAAAACCCCAAAGATAACAAGTGTTGATAAAAATATGGAAAAACATGAAACCCTTGTACACTCCTGGGAACATAAATTGATGCGGCCATTATGGAAAATAAAATGGAGATTCCTCAAAAAGTTAAAAATAGAACTACCATATGATCCAGGAAATCCATTTCTGGGTATTATCCAAAAAGAAAATGGGTATTTATCTGGGTATTCATCGAAAATCACAATCTTAAGAGATATTTTCACTCCTATGTTCACTGCAGAATTAGTCAAAACAGCAAAGATGTGAAAAGAATCAAAATGTTAATATATTCACAAATGGATAAAGAAAATGTAGTAGTATATGTATACAAAGCAATATTATTCGGCCTTAAAAAAGAAATGTCCTGCCTATGTGACAACATGGATAAACCTGGAGGCCATTATCCTAAGAAATCAGTCAGTCACAGAAGAACAAATATTGTATAATACCACTTGTATCAACTATATTAAAAAAAATAAAACACACAGAAATAGTAAACTCATGGTTGCCAAGGGCTGGGGAGAGGGAGAAATCAGGAGTTGTTACTCTACAAGTAAAATTTTTCAGTTATATATAAGATAACTAAGTTCTAGAATCAGCTGTACAACACTGTGCCTATAATTAACAATACTGTATTGTACACCTAAAATTTTGTTAACATGGTAGACCTCATATTAAGTGTACATGCCATAATTGGGATGGGGAGGGGCAGGGCAAAGCAAAAAAAAAATAAAAGAGCCAGAACTTCACTTTTCTCCTTACCAGGTTATTTAAATTGTGGTGTATAGATCATCGCATCAACAAAAGTAGCTTGTGAAATGGTCTGGCATGTTTTAAAAGCATGGTTCCCAACACAGCAAGGTACAGAGGTAGGCTTTTAGGCAGTGATAAGAGCTGTAGCCTCATCAGTGGATTAATCTGTTTAAAGGATTAATAGTTTGGACTACTGGGTAGTAACTATAAGTAGGCAGTGCATGGCTGAAGGCTGTAGGTCACTGGGGGTGTCCCCTTGAAGATTATCTCTCATCTCTGGCTACTGGTTCTCTCTCTGCTTTCTGGTTCCATGAGTTGAGCAGCTTTCCTCTTTCATATCCTTTGGCCATGATGTTCTGCCTTATGCTCAGAACAATGGGTTGGCTGACCATGGACTGAACTCCAAAGCCATGAGCCCAAAATAAACTTTTCCTTTTCTACATTGCTCTTGCCAGGTATTTTGGTCTCAGTGACAAAAAGCTAATACAATGTTAATGGGAAAAATCACATATGCATATGTTCTTTTTCCATTTCCTTACTTCATATTAAACTAAGTCCCCAGGATTGATCACTCATCTTTACCACTTCTCCAACATTTACATGCTCAAGAATCCTATTCCTTTATCTCCAATCCAGTCTTCTCTCACACTCCAGATGTACTGCATACTCAATATCTCCACCTGCATATTCTAATAAACTCCTCAAACTTAATATGCTCAACCCTTAATTCCTTAACTTTCACACATTAGAAGAATCGCTGCTCTAGTTTCTGCTTTTATTTCTGTCTAAATTCTCTGCAATGGTGATTTCATCCATTCCTATCTTAATGCTTACAACTTCTGGATTTTTATCTCGAGTTCTGACTTTCCTATTTTGGTTCAAGTTTATAATTCACCTGCCAACTATCACCTTGCCTAGATTCTAATATTTTACATGTTGCAAGGTTAAAACAGGACTCTTTCTACTTTAATATTTGCTAATCCTATCTTTCCCACCTCAATTCTCCACTCAGTTGCTCCAACCCAAAACCTAATAATCCCTTGATCCCTCGTAACCAATCCATTCACTATTAACTTTTTAAAATAAATGTTTAGGAGAAACTCAAAAACATAAGAACATACGTGTGTGTGTGTGTGTGTGTGTGTGTGTGTGTGTGTGCAACATTCCCAGGATAAAGTAAGACTGATCATAGTTTTCATGATATATTCATGCATTCGATTTTGTGTTCTGTGCATAGATAACCTATTAAATTTAAAAAGTAATTGTTATGCCTTTTGAAGGGCAAGTGGTAACAGAAACTGAGAACATGGGTGAGAAGGTGACTTACATTTTATCCTACACTGTGTGTTATTATCTTTTCAAAATATTAAACTACAGAAAACTTTAAATCTTTAAAGAGCTCTCCTATGAATAACTTAAAGAACTTCTTCAAAGTTCTACTTCCCTGAAAAAGTTTCAGCAAGATACACTGGGAAAAAAGTTCATAACCACCAACTACTCCTTTTTCACTTGACAAGCTCTGATGTTTATAAAGTGTATTACTGTCATCCATACTTGAAATACAAGCAGTATACTCCTAGAGTGAGAAGGAGGCAATTTAAGGTCATAAGGTAACTTCTGATGTTGGTATTTTTATTATATCACTGAAACAGAAAATCCTCTGCGTATGTGTTCCACACCAACTTTCACTATTTTTAGTCCCTCTTCATAATTTGTGATCAATTACTGTTGAGTTGAATTTTCCCCACCCATCCTAACCATGTTGAAGTCTTAGTCTCCCCAATAACTGAAAATATGATCTTACTTGGAAATAGATTTGTTACTGATACAAATGGTTAAGATAAAGTCATTAAGGTGGATCCTAATCCAACATGACTGGTGTCCATAAAAGAGGGGAAATTTGGACAACTTTCATAGAGGGAAGGCTGTGTGAAGAGAAACAGGTCATCTACAAGCAACAGATCCTTCCCTCACAGCCCTTGGAAGGTACCGACCCTGCTTGATTTTGAACTTCTAGCCTCCAGAACTATTAAGACACATTAACTTTCTGTATCTAAGCCACAAAGTTTGTGGCAATTTCTTATGGTAGCTCTAGCAAATTAATACAATTAACACATAGAAATGACTTGTCCATGACCAACCATTTCAGATAATTTGCCATTTTAAAAAGACTCAAAAATAACTGATACAATACTGTTGTTTTGGAAACTAGAAATCTAAGAAATGGTGTTTTTGGTATCTAAGCAGGTTTCCCTAATTTCTGATATGAAAAATATTACTCTACCAAAAATCAGGCAACAGCTTTTAAGTATGTTTTCTTTCAGACATACTACAAATACAGTCAGATATGTTTGAAGTCAGATGTTTGCAAGAAAAAAAAATATTTTTCCCTTAGAGACTGAGCTTGGAAATCAGTTATCTGAATTTCTTAGATCAATCAGAGGTTCCCAAAGTTGTACATATTGAAATAATCTGGCAGAGAAGAGTTACCACTGACTTCTCCCCAGACCTACTCAGTTGTAATCTCTAAGGAAGGCTTTAGGAATTTCTAAGATGCTTCTCCAGATTTTGTAGCAATGAATCCTGTTTTAGTGCAAGCTCCTACTCAATCAGGTCACCCCGTTCTATATTTGGGCAAGTTTGCCTTTAAGCCTTTTCTCTCTCACTGTGTGTACTCACTCACCTTTTTTTCTCATGAGATTGCCTTTTAGAGACCAGGTCAGGCATTTTGCTGACCCTAACTTAATAAATTAATGCTTGTCCCCTAAGTGTTCATTTCCTTATTAAACATCCACTCAACATTAACTATGTAATTTGCAAGTCATATGGTTAGGCATTGGGACTGAGGTACATAAACCACCTTCAGACTCCTGAGAGGTATATAAAGCATGTACAACAATTAGAATGTCAAAGACTTTTTTGTGCACTGGTAATGTGGAGGGCCCAGAAGTACCCCTGCTTTAGTCATGTGCTCAGAGGTGTGAATCAAGAAAAATGACTCAAAAGAGAGTTTGAACTTAACAGTTGCAGGGCAAATATGCATTAGGTAAGAAAAAAAGAAATGGTTACTGCCTGGCCTAAGAAGTTACATGTTCACAGAAATATGAAACCCTACCCTTAGCTACTGAGGATGGCTATCACCCAGTTCTATGTGGAGGTGTGGAGAAAATAAACCATAGAGAAATATAATGAACTGTGAGAAGGCTTTTGTGTCATGTTAAAATGATCTGATTTTTAATATGATCATATTTACCTTTTAATACAACCAATCCACTGGACGGGAGAACAGCTTACAGGACAAGCTAAGATCATAAGAGCTTCTAATACATTGTTTGGAATTGACATTAAACTTTATAATTTCCTGTATTTTTCTCAACTCTCCCATTCTTTATTACAGAGTTAGAATTTTCATAACTCAGCAATAAAGGAGAAGTTGATCAAGAACTTAGGCCCTGGTTACCTAGACTGAAATTTTACTTCTCAGCTTTTCATTAGCTTCAGATATTCTTCTTTTAATATCCATAATCAAGAATATAACATCTTCTTTTTCTGTGGTTAGGGCAGTGACTCTTTTCCCCAATAAATATTTAATAGAATTTAAAATTTTAATAATTTAAAAATTAACATTTAAAAAATAATTTTAAAATGATTTTTTAAATTATCTAAATAACAAACAGTAAAACACATTTGATTTATACATCAGAAGCTTAGTTTCTAGGACTTGTTTCCTTGTTTTCATGGTTGCTATGATTGCATCTTAAGATCCCATTTAATTATGTATGCCTCTGACATAAACTAAACTATAATGACAAATTACTTCTTATTCAATATCATCTCAATTTAATCAGCTTTGCTATTTGTTACTTAATCAACCAGAAATATAATCTGGTGTAGAGCTACAAGACTTAACTATGATCTAAATTAATGGAATTAAATTATACTCAGTAATTTCACTTAGCATATGTTATTATAATCTTGATTCTTTGAAGTCTATGTCATTTTCCACATTTCAGCTATCAGGAATAAATACAAAGAATTTTCATTATTATACTAATTCTCTCTCTTTACAACTTCCCAATGTCCTGTGTGGTGGTGTAAATACCCTTATGATATAAGTATTTTTATCCCTGTTTTAAATACTGAGACTCAAGTAAAGCAATTAGTAATAAGCAATATTCAAACATTTCTAACTCTAAATCCTGTGCTTTTCATTTCTTAATCCTAGAGTAGAAAAATTTCACATTAGTATAAGTTACTGGTTCTCAGGTGGAAGTGATGTGCCTACACTGAGGGGACATTATGGCAATGTTTGGGGTCACTTTTCATTATCACAATTATATGAGTGGGAACCAGGTTGCTACTAGCATCTAATGGGTAGAAGCCAGAGATGCACATCCTACATGCACAGAACAGTTTCCTATAACAAAAAATTACCCAGCCAAAAATGTTGGTAGTGCTGAGGCTGAGAAAACCTCATGTAAACAAAATCTTCCTCAACATGTCTTCTTACAGAAGCATTAATACCCCATCCTGGTTTGTCTTGAAATCAGTGTTTAACGTCAACGAGAATAACTTAATTTAAACCATAATGAGATGCTGCTATGGTCTGAATGTTTTAGTTATCCCTAAAACTCTTATGTTGAAATCTTAATACTCAATGTCATAGTATTAAGAGATAAGGGCTTTAGGAGATGATCAAGTCACAAGGACTCCACCTTTTTATATGGAATCGACACCCTTACATAAAAAACTCGAGCCTTCTGAGGACACAGGAAGTGGTGCCATTTTTGAAGCAGAGAGCCAAGTTCCCACCTGACACTTAAGCTATGCATGCCCTCCTTTATCATGTATCCCAGCCTCCAGAAATAAACAATAAGCGATAATAAGTTTTGGTTGTTTGGCTGGGCACTGTAGCACAAGCCTGTAGTCCCTGTAGACAGTGGCAGAAGTATTACTTCAGTTCACAAGTTTGAGACCAGCCTGGGCAGCATAGTGAAACCCCATCTCAAAAATGAAAAAAAATTCTGTTGTTTATAAATTATCCAGTCCAAGAGATTTTGTTCATGTATACATTTAATACATATATGCTTATTTTTAATTCAGGTGAAAAACTGAGTGTATATTATAAAATTTTGAAAGGACACAACTTTGGAGGGTCCACCTCAAATATATACCATCATGTAAAGACACCAGGGTGAGAAAATAAATATGTATGTTTGACTTGTTTTCACTGACATGATTATTACAATCTTTATTCTTCCCAGTTAAAGGATACACAGGGGGAAAAAAGGGAATCCTTCATGCAGGAAAGTAGGAAGGAATAACATATTGAAGCCTTAGTAGACACTTAAAAAAAGGCACAATAAAGCCACACAAGGCAGAAAACTGCTTTCTTGGTTTTATTTCAAAAGTACACAAGGTCACAAAACTATAAGAGCAAGTTTTTGGTTTTTAAAACAAGTTTTTTTCTTACAAATTTCAAAATCTGCACCATTGGATATGTAAGCCAGAAATTTTAAATATAAAATCTGAAACTGATACTACCAATGCTCTATTTTGCAAATGTGAAGTGTCAAAATAGTTCTCAGTAGTACAAGTGTATTTACCATTAAAATTCACAGTTAGGGACAAGAATAAGTGATCAGTGAATTGTGGTTCTCTTAACACTTGTGCCGTTAAAAAACAAGTTAGCAGAAAACATAAAGCTCTTTTTTGATGGAACCTTTAGAGTCCGTGACTGAAACCAAACACAACTTATACTAAATATCTTCTTAAATTACTAAATTGAATATGTATTTTGCGAAATTGGATTTTAACAGACTAATGTTAACATCCATAAGATAAATGATCGGCCTTCCCTAAAGAGAAATAAACAGAACCACAATTCACAGAATTTATTTATAATTCTTCCCTGCTTCTATAACAATTATAAAAGGAGTTTGTGCTCAATTACAGACTATTTTAGTGTTGAAGCAGGCAAACAAGTATGAAATTCTATTGCAGAACATGTTGCCTTTATTGCTGGAATATCCAAAGACATTTGAAATATTAAAACTTGCCCAGAACATTTATACTACTAAACACGGAAACGTTATAAAGATAATATATATACATATATATATAATATATGTCACAAGCCACTGAAAATCTAAAATTGTGCCAACGTTTTCTACAAACTACTCCATATGTGACACATCAAAGTATTAACCACAAAAAATATGAACTTTTCCTGTTTACACTAGAATAAGGCATCTGAAAGCCCTAAACACTGTTGAAATGAGAATTAGAAAAAAAAACTATAAACATTCACATAACTTCAAACTTACATGCTGCACGCACACAAAAACAGACTGAGAATAGTTATTTTAATAAGCCACATATTACATAATTTGATAGCCAAGTTCATGCAATGAGTTTTTCTTATATTTAATCGAAATGTTTACTTGCCCCTTTACTTGATCCAGATTTCCAGGACTCAGGAAAATTTTTAAAATTATCTTTTAAATAGAATTCAGATATTTCTTTGTATCCATAATCTGTATGGATTTTGAAGTTTTCAATTAACTTCTCCCTACAATACACTCAGGCTGTGTTTCCACTGTAACAAATCCTTGGAAGACAACTTAAATGTAAAGGAAAAAATTGCCCAGAATAACTGGTGAGTATAATCAAAGAGTTTTTTTTGTTTTTCTGTTTTTTTGGTTTTTTTGGGGGGGGTGGGCGGGGAAGGCTTTCTAACAGGGAAATATTAATATCAGTCAATAATAATGAGAATACCTATAAACTCCATATTCAAAACACAGAGCCATATTAATCTACAGTATCACTTCTCTTCAAATTATCCAATGTAACTTTAAAAGATGGTACTACAATCTCTCAGGAATAAAGTGGAATCTAACAGTTTTGCTTTAAAGATGTAGTATTGTCCTTGACTAATATTATTGACACTCTAGTTCAAATAGTTTAATAATTTTTTTATTGAACTGCTTGATCATTGAGTAGTAATTCTAGAATAAAAGTTGATCTCTGGTTCAATTAAAATTATCAGTGAGAATTATTTGGGAAATTACTCATACTACCTGACCTTTGGAACAAGTGAAATTTACACTAAAAGAGTAAATGGAGAAATAGTAAGTCTAAAACTGAGCTGGGTCCTCTTAAACCTAATCATACCTGAAAGGTCTGCTCAGGATCTGAACTAAAATACTTTCTAGAAGAGATTCTGATTTACTTATAGTCAAATCTAATATAGAGTTTAACAGAAGGAAAATCTTACACAGGTCTACTTTCTACAATAATTTCTCCTTTGATTGATAGCATAAAATCAGAAATTGGACAGGTCAAAACTATTTTGTTATTAAAGTTTGTGTTCTGTTTTAGTCTTATAATATCTTTATAAAACAAGTCAAACATCTGGCATTCAAAAATAACTACTGTTACGAAATCAGAAACACAGTCAAAGAGTATTGGGAATGTTAAAAGTTTTTAAATTTTTATGAAGAACACAATTACTTAAGTGACATCAAAAAAGAACAGAGAGGGAGAGGCAAGATTCAAAGAATGAGGATTAAAAGGTGTCACAGTGATGTGTTTTCAAAAACAGTACCTTCACCTCTAAGCACCTTTCGGGTAGGTGATAGCTAGCTCATAGGCACCAGAAAGTCATGATAGAAATTAAATTACCCAAAAAGGCACAGATGAAGATGTTAACAGAAGTATAAAAAGCAACTTTATGTAAGGTTAAAAATCTACTTAAAAATGTTTCCAAATATGTAAAACTGTACACTAACCCATTATGCAGACATTCAGCTTAAGTTTACCATTAAAAAGTATACACAACACTCTGCCTAATTGTGAATACATGCCAACATTAATTCATAATGTAGCATTTACCACCACAGCACCCAAAGCACCCAAAGAGATTAACAGAAACCAACTCCCTACTAAAATCTAGGGAAAAGGCTTTAGAGCTAATGAAATAATTTATTACAGACCTTATTTACTATGAAACTGTTGGCTCATTCTACTATATGCACACTCCCTCACAATCTTAAGGGAAATACAATAAATTCACTTTCTTCTACTTAAACAGTATTTAACACATTTGGCAGGCAGGAGTATTTCCTTGACTCCTTTTTCTTTTCTTTTTTCAAGAATAAATTGCTTTCACAAAACTTCAGACAAATTTTTTCAAAGTTCAACTTGATTTGCTGAAACTACACAAAGACATGTTTGGCCACACAACAGTAACTATATGTCCTCCCAAGTCTGCAATACAGCATTGGTGGAGGATCCTTATTTGTGTAAAATGTATTGAACCTCTGAGTCTATGATGAAAATACACTCCGGAAATTGCATTCAAGTACATATTATATGCAATACCACCCAAAACAAAAAAATACACCAAAGCAAACAAAATACCACTTTAAAATTTAGTAGCAATAATTAGGACATTTTCATTTATAACTGTCAAATAATAAATGAATTATAATATTTTCTTATTAGAAAAACATCACCTAAAGTGGAGAGCCAGTGTTTAGTTGGACACTGTGAAATACATCTGGATCTAGCTGGTCACCACATACAGATGCCCACAGGCCTCAAGGTATCAGATCATTCAACACTTAAAATGTACCCCCGCTATTGGACCAATGGTGCCAACTCTATATGTAGCTGAAGCAAATGTTCTAAGTGAATTTGTTGATGCTTCTGTTCTTGAGCATATAAAAGAGGTTATGATGCTCCTATTGCCTGTAGCAGTCTATCAATTAAATTTAAAAATAATTGACTACACAAGGCTTATGAATAACTTAGCAATAAAAAAAAAACTAGTCATTTCTAAAACGCTGTAGTGTTTTCTGTTATTAGAGATATTCCAAACATCTTTAACATTTTCACAGAGGTTATAAAAACAAGTAAAAACATACATGAGTATTTTTGCCATGGATATTTCTTTACTTCCAAGATCAGATAAGATCAGGCATGTTCAGGATGGTATGGCCATAGACAATATTTCTTTACTAATTTGGGGGACATTGTTGAGTCATAAATAAATGAGACAAACATCTTTAAAATAATGGTAGAAATTATAAATTGCCACTTTAGATGATTCAAATACCAACTTGGTATGCATGTATGTTCACAAATTTCTTCACCTATGATTTAATATTCAAAGTGCTACATCTTACTTATGTATTAATATTCAGATACCTTTAAAATCAACCTCTTTTAAAAAATCCACCTTTTTCCAGATGATGAATTTGTCTTTACTAACTACAGATGATTTTATTGTTTCAGTATAACCAAATAAAATTTTGTGAAGCATATTTCTTACAGTTTCTGGTTAACTTTTTTTTTGAGACTGGTAACAAAATTTAGACTAGAATAGGCTTTAATATATCAAGAGAAGAAAAAAAATATTGAGAACAAAGAAGAGAGGTAAGAGGCTCTATACTATGGACCCGTCCTTGCTCTGTGCTGGAATCATCACAGGAACCGCTCCCATTCGACTTAGATTAGGGGCAGCTACCTTAGCGGGTGGAAGAGTTGGACTCTGAGGAGCACGTTCAAAGTCTTCACTTGGTACTTGATTATACTGAGTCTTGGAATACCCTTCCATGTTGGAAGGAGACATGGATCCCAGGGATGAATGATTGCTGCCAATGTAGCTTCTGGCAGTGGATGTTCGGCTCTTTGGAGGAGGCACATCTTCCCTGGAAAGCAGAGTCCACAATACAAGTTAAATAAACAAGTTTCTAAAAACCTACTATTATGTAAGATATGAATCATGCGTAAGGGCCTCTATTTAAATACGAAGTATATACAGTTGAGTGTGTGTCACACACATACAAAAAAACAGAACAAGGCATAATGTCCTTAACTGTGTATCTGAACCCAACTGATCCATTCTGATTAGAGTGTGTAACTTCATACATCATGAAATGTGGTTTCTACACAAATGTGTGTGCTTTGGGGCTCTATTAAATCTTGAATAGCTCCATATTTCAATATCCATGATGAAGATCATGTAATTACAGTCATATAACACTTTCTAGTTGATAAGATACTAACACCTACAGATATAATTTTATCCCCCCCAAAAGAAAAGGAAACCCTTTTAGCTATGAAAGTTATCTAGCTGAAAACCTTGCAGATCTAAGTCTGCAAAACCTGGGACTTGAAACTTAAGAATTTTCACACCAGGTACCAACAAAAAACATGTATCTGAATAACTTTTGGTGTACTTTACAAATATAAGTGCTCAAACCCCATCCCAGATCGACCAAATGTCAATTTTAAGGGTGTTAAATTATGTCCAGTATTATTATTTTTTGAGATTCTATAATACAATGTATAATCTACTGGATTAGCATATTTAAGAAAAATAAAATTATACACCAACAGTTCAAAAGCTACCTACATCACTTGATAAAATCAGGTCAAACCTCAACATCTGCTCCAATTCTTAAAACTTCATCCCTGCCATCTTATTGTGAAAAGGCAGGCAAAGTAGTCTTAAAATAATCATTTTGCAGATCGCAAAATAGGGTACAAGAAAATCTGGGCAGAGAATAATGAAGTACGGTTGGGCCAGTGCATTTGAAATTCAAAGGAAATGCTTTGAAATATGGGAGGGGCCAAAGTTTTTACTCAATTTTCAGAGAGAAATAGCATGGTGCAAGTGCTTAAGAGAACCAATTTTTCAGAGATATACTTGGTATAAATCTGTCAACCTCTCTTTCACTTGATTACCTGATATCATGGTGAACTTCCTTTTCATATTTTTCTTCTCTGCGCTTTTTATGACAGCAAAAGATGATAAGACCAATGAGCACGAGAGCAAGCAAAGTTCCTATAATAGCTCCAGCAATTGTTCCAGCTCTATTTGAGGCTAGAATGAGATGTTAATATTAGCTAAAAAAAAAAAAATAAATCTATTGCTATTGAAAATGGGATATATACTAATTGATTTTGTTGCATATATTAACTTTTAAGAGACAAATTACTTATTTGTGATCTAGCAGGAAAAATCTACTAAAAGACTCTTCTTCTGAACTGTATATTTCCAGCATAAAACAGTAAAACTAAACAAAAATAATATTCAAAGTTATCTTTATTAGCATATAAGAATGTTCTCACTGGGCATGGTGGTACGCGCCTGTAATTCCATCTACTTGGGAGGCTGAGGCAGGAGGATCAAAAGTTCAAGGTCAACTACTTGCTACGAAACTTAGCAAGGCTGTCTCAAAAAATAAACGTGGCTTGGAATGTAGCTCTTTTAAACATCATTACGAAGATGAAGGTTTTATCAATAAAATGTACTTTCCCTCTCCATGAGCTAGAAAAGGTAATAACCAAGCCAGAGTGTGCTGATCAAACTTAGCACCCCAGTGCTCTCAATACACCCTTGCTGACAACTGAAGAAGAACGTAAAAAAATAAACAGAACAGGAAGATACTTACGAGGGACAACATCTAGGCGCAGCAGGCACTGATCAGAGCCCACTCTGTTTTTGACTGTACAGCTGTATGTCCCAGAGTATTCAGAAGTGGCATTTTTTACAGATATAACAGGTGAAGTCATTTCTAATGGTAGAGCAAGAAAAAAAAAAGAGAAACACAATCTTTTTCTTTTTTCTTTACTGGGATGGAACCCAGGGCCTCACACATACCTAGGCAAGCACTCCGCCACTGAGCTACACCCCTACCCACAAGCAGACTCACGCTTACAGTATGTATTACTCTGAGTTTTTAATAAAGTTAAACGCTACCGATTTTGACAATTCAACTAAAAGGAAGACAGACAATGCTGGGTGCAAACGAAATGCCATGGAGCCACATGTGCATCTTTGGAATTTAAACAAGCATGCCCGACATTCCTCCAGTCAAAGCAAAAGTAACCACAACCCCTCAGCCATAGAGCCTCAGCTAAAGCAACGGTGCTGGTCTACTGTGCAGCAGTGACAATCCCATTTTGGACCATATCTGATTATTTAAAAAAAAAACTTATTCCACAAAGGCTCTTTCATTCAGCAGGAAAATGTGCAAGATCTATTTTATCCCCCTAGACGGAAGAAAAACACACGTAAGAAAGTCAGAGCACATCATTCATGTAATTAAGCCTCTGGTTTGAAAAAAAGAGATAGAGGGGTAGAGAGAAAACCTACTGAAGATCAGGGTGGGGTGAACAGAAAGAAGGTAGAGTATGGTAATCAGTCTGAACTAATAGATTAATTATAATAAACAGATGAGCAAACAGATGTAGCCCATTTGTAACTTTCTAGTGTACTGCAACATCAACATGAATCTTGGCAAAACACTCCAGATCCAACTCTGATATACTTTAGCCACTAAATAATTTATGATCATGAACATTTCCCACCAATTAAAAAAATCTAGGAAAGTAAGTAATTGTAATATCCTAAAAAGTAAAATCATTCCAGAAATATTTATTCATTTATGACAACAGGCTATCATTAAAAAGCACTGAATAATTCCCATGGAAATTTTGATTGTTCTGGACAGAAAAGGGAATTAATATGTAAATATTCATACAAACCCTACTAGATTTAAGTCCAAATCAGGGGCACATGGTACAGTTTGTATCATCAGCAGTACCTGCTAACCATGAGGTGGGCATTTTCTGGGAGTCAGACAATTTTTGCCATTCATATCGCAATGGAAGTGAACCTTCTTTTGGTTCACATTTTAATTTAAAGTCATTTCCAATTTCTTCTGATCCATCAATGAAACATCTTGTACCTGAAGGTTTAACTACAAAAAGAAAAAAGAAAGTAAATTACAACTTTATACAAGAGAAAGGAAATTATTTTGAAAACATGACTTCAACACACAGCATGGTGTACAACCACTGACCCATTATCAGTTGGTTCTGGGTTCACAATAGGCTGTCAGCACAATTTACTCAGCACAGTTTATTCAACTTTATCAAACACAAAACAGGGCTGGGGGGTTGTGGCTCAGTGGTAGAGTGCTTGCCTCGCACATGTGAGGCAATGGATTCGATCCTCAGCACCACATAAAATGAATAAAGAAAATAAAGGTATTGTATCCATCTACAACTAACAAAACAAAACAAAAAATTAAAACAAACAAACAAAAAAACCCCCCACAAATCAGGTAAGAATAAGCAGCTCAGGAAAGCAGACATTGCATGAGGAAGTCTGGCAATATCTCAGGCGCAGCTCGGTACCCTCCAATGCATGAGGCACAAGTGAAGCAAGGACAATGCGGGCTGGGCCACTTGAGACTCAAAAAAGCTCCTGCTCCACTCCTTACCTACTCTCTGATGTGCTTGAAATGTAGCCCTCTGGGAGTGTGCGCCAAGTCACATCTCTTGGTGCCGTTAACCCGACAATCGGGATTTATAATCAAGAATGCTGACAACAGGGACAATTCACTCAGTACAGCAAGGACATTTAACGTTCTATATTTATATTAGTTCAGATCCACTGAGAGAGCAGTGTTATAAAGGTAAATTAGAGGGTGTCATCTGTATGTCTCTAAGTAACTCTTTAGAGTAACTGCTAACCCATTATTGCAAATCTGGATTAACACACTGGCATTACCTGCCCTTCTGCTGAATTGCATTAAGGCATAATACTTAAATAATAAAATTAACACGTGTTAGTCATATAGATTTATCACATTTAACAAACTTGTATATACACCTATAACTCAGTACCTGTGGAAGAAATTGGTTCCAGGACCAATATCAATATAAATACTAGAAAACTCAGGTGTCTTATATAAAATACCATAAGAATATAAAAATTGCATATAACCTCCTCCTGTAGACTTAAATCATACCTAAGTTTCTTCTTTAGATTATTAATATAATCTAAATACTATATAAACAGTTATTATAATGTATTGATTAGAGAAAAATGACAAGAAAAAAGCCTGTATGTTTTCTGTACAAAATTATTTCCAAATATTTTCAATCCAAAATTGGTACAATCTGAGGCTGTGGAGGTGGAAGATAACAGAGGGCCAACTGTATATCCAGTATCAGTCCAATTCTCTCCCAAGAACATTCCCTCATAATGGCTGTAGTCGATCCCAATTCAAAACCGTGGTCCCAAGGCATCCTCTGATTTGATTTCTATCATTTTAGATTAGTTCTGCTTCTTCTAGAATCATATGAGTGAAGAATACATTACAGTATGTACTTTTAATCTTGGGTCTTTTATTTAGCATGCTTCTGTGACTGATTCATGTTGTTGGATATGTCAGTAGTCATTTTTTGTAACTGCAGATTAGATTCACTGAATGGTTATAGCATGTGAACTCTTCCATTCACCTGGCTAAGGAACACTGTTTCCAGTTTGGGGGTTATTGCTGAAGTCTAACTGGCCAAACTGACCAGTAGCAAGTGTGTCATCTGTCAAAATCAGAATGACCAGAGAGGAATGCACTAGGAGGAACCGTGGAATGCTACCTGGCAAGGGGAGAGCCTGATGATTTTAAGGAGACTCTCAGAAAAACAATTCGAAGTGGGGACTAAATGTGGAGTAGGTGCTGTCAGAGGGTAGGACCCTTCAGTATTAGTACCTTTTGGAGCTTCTGTAGTGCAAAGGGGGTCTGGAGACATTAGAAAAACAGTAACAGTCAATATTTTGCTGCTGCTCTATGACCTTGGGAGAAACACTGTTTCTATAGCTGGCTTTATAATTTGTCTTCCCAGTCCATCTCTGCCAGGAACACTCCTTTTTTTTAAAGTCTAAGTTGGTTTTTGTTCTTTAAGTCCTGGAAGCGTTTTTATTCCTTCAGTATTATGTAGAAAGATGAATGAGGTTTATAGTTTTGCACTATTATGAACACCACTTTTTTAACACTCTAATATTGGCATATATTTTCCTTTTTCTTGGCAAGTACTTGAGTCATATGGTGAGTATACATTTAATTCTATAAGAAAATGCAAAAGTGTTTCCCAGAGTTGGGCAACAGAATGTCATATCCAGTTGGGTATCTTCAAATAAGGTTGTTAATCATGATCAAAATTTCCTAACAAACTTAATTTCTCCCTTTTATCTCCCTTTTACTATTCATACTTTTTAATAAGAATCAATAGATGTACTTATCTGCATTATTGATTTTTCTAAATGAATCTCTCTCTTTTTCAGACTGATCAGTTACCCTAGAGACTGTATCAACTGAAAATAAGTTTGGTAAAATTATTTCACCCTATGAATCTTCAATGAAATAAGTCTTATTTGCCTCCATTTCTTTGAACTATCAATAAATCCTTTATTAGAATATCCTAACAAAAAATAAGATATTAAAGTAATATTTTGTGTATCAAACAACTACTGGTAAAACAGTATCCTAACCGTAACTCAAATCCTCATCTTTTCTATGGTAAATATGATATAACAAACAAATCCAATAATGGGTACTTATTTAAAGTGGTTGCTTAGGCTATTCAGTGTCTCTGAAATTTCAACATATCCTATCCCCCCAAAAACAAGGTTTTATCAGCACTGGTTTCTGAGCTTCACTGAGGAGTGGCCCAGCCCCTTTCCAGTGGAGAAGAAAGTCTTTTTTATGCCAATCCCCAGTTATTACACCATACAAACAATTAACTCTTCACACATGACACTCTTGCTGAAGTAGAAGAAAGAAAACCACAAAGGAAACACAGCTACTGTCTCACCCCTTATGTGTTTCTCTGGTCTATGCTTCCATTGTTCTGGGAACATCTGACTCCATCATTGTCAGCATGGCCCTAGGATCACTGTGACCATCAAGTTGCATTTGGCTACAGCATCCCACCAACCTAATACTCCTGTACTCCACACTGGTCCTGCATGTGCTCCCATGTTAGTGGCTATCACAGCTGACAAGAAATACATTCCAAAGCCCTACATGGGACAAATCACACTTTTATACTTATGTCATCCTTCCAAGAATGTCATTTCTGCTTGATTTTAAAATATCCTGACTGCAGACAAAAGCCATCAATACATACTAAAATCAATGGGCAAAAGTTAAGAAGAGAAACAGGATATTTGCATCTCACAGTAGAATCCTTAAGATTTATATACTTTAAATTAGAGTCAAAAATAGCAACTTTATGGTGGGGAAACTCATCAGATAAAACCTAAACTAAGAAATTATGATTAACGGTAAAATATGACATCATATACCCCTTAACATGATTAGAGGAAATTAAGGAGTCATAAATGCAATGTGGATTCTAGACTTCATCTTAGCACAAAAAGGAAATTAGTGGAAAACTGTGAAATTCAAATTAGTCTGTATTTTAATAGTATTATATATCAATGTTAATTTCTGATTTTGACAATTGCAATATGATTTTTGTAAGATGTTAACATTAGGGGAAATTAGATGATGGTTATATTCTCAGAACTCTCTAGTAGTTTCCCAACATTTCTATTAAATAAAAATTATTTCAATTAAAAAGAATTAGGGGGGCCCTGGTCTGTACCAATGGCTTGCAAATCCCCCAGGACCTTTATGGTCAGAGTTGACTGAACCACTATATGAGCTGTTGCCACTGAGTTCTGACAGCATGACGTTGTTCGAGTTTACCATATACATCTAGGAGACCATCACTTATGTCTACTGTACTCTTCAAAACAACTTTTCATATTAAATAGGTCTCCATAAAAGACTTCTCAGAGCTTCAGGGGAAGGCATTAGTGATATGAGACCGCAATATTAACCTTTATCAATTACCTTTGTTATCATTACCTACTTCAGCTTCTTTACCATATGAATTTTTGGGGCATATGAAAAAGCAGGGCAGGCTCTGGCAATGGGGTTAAGTTACAGCAACATGTCACCCTTCACATTCAGTCAACTAAGTCATCTGGGCTCCTCGTCATACAGCATATAGGTTCAATGAATGAACCATTATCAACACCTGTGAATGCCATGGTGGCAACTCCTTCAGAATCAAAGGATTAATAGGCAGAGCCACCACCAGTGAACCAAGTGAAAGCTGCAATGGACTACCATTTAGCTGGGTCACTACAGGGCACTTCATTTGTCCACTCCTGAATTATCCAGGCAGAATTTCCCAAGCAAAGCTAATAGCTAAGCTTCCTTCCAATTCTTACTTTCTAAGGAAAACAATTCAGGTGATTTCTCCCAGCAGAGGTCATGACTCATCAGAAAACATGGAGGCAAGAGTTATGAGTCATTCCTCTCTGGTTGTGTGACAGCCTCATGAGATCACAGCATTAGTCATCCCTGCTATCCTTCAGCAATCACGTCCTTCTTTCTCCTCATATTCAACTTACCCTGATTAATTCAAAGCTTATTGACTAAAGCAGTCCTCCACAGAGCTAACGCAACAGTCAGTGCTTCCCACTTATCCATTCTGAGGAATCCAATGCTGATTCCATAACCAGGTATGATCTGCTTAGTATATCATAAATCAATTAAAAGTCCATAATCATCTTAATGCTGCCCAGAGAACAGTACTGAAAGAATGTGTAGTCAGGGTTATAATCTCAGATACCTCTGGACCTAGGATAAGAGTTCAGACCAACTAGTAAAGAAATATTCACCTGCTTACACATTTATTCTAAAAAACAACCAACCAACCAAAAAAAATAAATAAAAAGCAAGCAAACAAACAAACAAGATTACTTCACGCATACAGAATACAGACATAGAAAGCCACCATTTCCAGTGTTACCACAGTTCCTCCTTGGGTTCCTTGTTCAGGTTCATCTGCTTTCATACCACAGGAAACATTTTAACTAATGCCATTTAGTATAGAATCCTTTTCACCAGGACCCCCTTGGATGTCCACTCGATGAAGCTGCCAGCAAAAAATCCACCTTACCAACAAAGACAATCCCTGCACTGATACTTATTCTTTAGAAAAGAGTTGGTGTTCAACAACTCTTAAGAGTTTGGTGACCCCAAACACATTAACTACTCACTGCTCTATCTTACCCCTAACCAGATCTTTACAACAAAGGAATATGGTAAAATTTGACATGGACAGACATGCCCTGATTTTTTATTTCCTGCATATACTAAACAATTCAAGCAATCAGCATTTCCTACAAAAATGGATCTCCAAATGTCATCCAGAACAAGACCTAAGGTCACAGAACAGGAGGACTGACAGACTCAGAATAGAGAAATGAACAGCTGTGTTTTACTACATGGTAGCCATTGTACATTTTGTGTAAATAAAGTTTTAGAAGCTTATTTATGAGCTATAACCTTTCAGAGCTTCTCAATTTGAAGAGATTAAAAAGGCTTACTCAATGATCACAGAATTTAGAGTCTTTGACAGTTTACAAAGAAGCTTACACTCATCTCTTTAACTAACATGAACTCCAAGACATCCTAGCAACTGTCTAATTCCCCACCTGAAGGATGAAAGACACTGATGCTGGGAGTTCAAATAACTACCTGATGTTTAATGGCCCTACTCCAATTCAGTATTCCTGCTACCACATTGCATTATTCTACAATTATTCATCATAGTAACCTCATATATTCTTTGGATAATGAAGGTAAAAGCTTTAAAGCATTTATAAATAACTTTGAACCAAATGAGATCTGACAGATTTAATGATGATTAAAACTCTATGTTTCAAAATAGTTGGCTGAGGTATAAGGAAATGAGGAGGTTCTATTTAACTCTGAGGACCCGGTAAAAAATTTAGATCTCTTAACTCCTGGCTTAGGGTTTGTCTTAGTCTGTTCCCTATTGCTGCAACAAAATACTTGAGGCTGGATAATTTATAAAGAAAAGAGGTTTATGTAGCAAACATATTTCTGGAAATCCAAGAGTATGGCATCAGTATCTGCTTGACTTCTACAGAAGGCCTCATGGTAGACGGGAAATGGGTAACAGAGGAAAAAAGGTAGAGGGAAATGGAGCTGACCCATGTAAGAGCCGGCTCTCATGAGAACTAATCTACCACTATAGGAACTACACGGAGCCTCCATGACCTAATTAATTCTTAAAGGTCCACTCACCTCTCACATACTGTTATATTAGGAAATTAAGCCTGTGAGTTTTGATGGCGCTAACCATATTCAAACCATAGAAGAGTTCTATCTCCTGACCACAAGACACTTCCATTGATTGATTGGTTGATTGATTTGCAGTACTGATGATCAAAAGCAGGGTCTCTCATGTGCTAGGCAAGTGATCGGTCACTGAGCTACATCCCCAAACCCTTACTTTTAATCCTGAAGAATTTCACAAGTGGAGCACTTCTTGTTTTCCTTATCAAAAAAAATAAAACTAGGGTTGGGGAGATAGCTAAGCTGGAAGAGTGCTTGCCTCACAAGTGCAAGGCCCTGAGTTCGATCCCCAGTACTGCCAAAAAAATTTTTAAAAAAATAAAATAATAATAATAATAAAACTAAGCTTTATATTTTATGCTATTTGAAAACTACATCAGAAGTAGTTCAAATGTTTAAAATTATTACACTAAGAAACTAAGCTGTCTCACATAAATGCTGCTACTACAGTACTATGTATGACCACTGACGCTAAAATTAAGTAATCCATTAATACAAACAAGGTGACTTACCAAGAACTGTCAGCAGAAATTTCTTATTTGCAACACCAGGCGCTTTTTTCACTTTGCACTGATACGTGCCGATATCTGACAACTGTAAATTTGTGACATTTATTGAGGCATCACCAGATTTGAGATCACTACTTGTAAAATGTACTCGTCCTTTCAGATCTTGATAGTAGTTATCATATATTTTATCTCCAGAATATAAAATAATCTAAAAGAAAACAAAATAAAAGATTGGGACAAACACCGGCGTCATTGAAGGATCTCTGCATACACTATGACACTGTGGAATCCAAGAACAGAAAAAGAAGAAAAACACTGTATTATTACAAAAAGTAACCACCATCCAAACCACAGAATGATGGAATGGAAAGGGATCAATGGGATCCTTGAGTATAGTCCCATGCTCCCATTTTAAATGGAGGAAAAGAGGTACACATGATTATGTAACATACCCCTATGCAAGCAAGAGATACAGGGAAACTGGACAAGGGTGAAGATTTGTTCATTCCTGCACACTCTATTTTTCCATTGCCTCAAAGGCTGCAGTACATCAGCTAAGGGTACGAATCAAACACATACCACCCCTTCCCAAAAAGGTTTACCATAATTTACCTGTAGAATCTAACAAAAAAGAAAATTTTTAAATCTTAATACTCAGTTGAAAGCACTTGAGGGTTCTAGACTCGAATATACAAAAATCATAAAATAGGGCTAAGATAAGTGGACCCAGGTTAACAAGACCTGGCAATGAATCTTCTGTGATTAAATCAAAGACCAATTCCTATTACATTGGGTTTTCTGAGCAATGCACTGTTACAGGTTTTAATGGGAATCATCAAAGGCTAGATTTAGAAAGAAAATAAAATCTGTGTTGAATTTGGTTTAGAAGAAAACTGTGGCAATCATCTTGAATAATCTTCTAAAACTAGTTTAAAACTTGTTAATTTTTCACATTATCACAAGAAGGGACTAATGAATTCCTTCTTCTGGTCATGTGAGACTCAAGGGCCAGAAAGCAGTGACTGCCAAATTCAAATAGTAATCAAGACAACAAGTACATAACCCTGCAAATAATTTTTTTTTAATCTGAGATGCTAATTATAGGCAGTATAATCAGAATAAATGCCATTAAAAATATCTTTTCCAAGTTTATTCTGTAGGAACGTCTTGAATGGAAAGATTTGGATTCTTTTCTGTATTTTCACCTCCCCTACCTCACTGATCCCACCGCCAGTCCCCTCAAGATCTTTTATTTATATACCAAGTGTCTGCAACTAGGATGCACTCAAACCAGTTTGCTACGTAAATATAAAAATCAGGTGGATGGTCCCCAGCTGACTTACACTGCAAACACACACCATTACATTATTTGTTCCACTCTTGCCACACCCAGTTGTCAGCAGCAACACCGAGAATCCCACCAATGGACTGCTCTAGCATCCTTTGTATTAAACTATTGGCTCATTTGCTGGGAAAGGCCATCAAGTTCAATCTCTTCTACTTTCAGTAGCTCATTTTGCTACACACACACTTTAGTAGTCTTTGAAGAAGGGCCTGGCAAACAAGATATGTCCCAGATGGTAGTTATTTTATAAACTACCTTAGTATTTTCCCATGAAAGGCTTATAAAATGAGGAATTCATATTTACTGGGCAATTTTACATGTCTTCAGACAGCATTGTCCACATGTCACATTAGCCTAAGAAGAGCAGTGGTTCACAACACACCAGCTTTTACATGGTAACACAGCTAAGATGTAAGCCAGATCTGTTTGATGTGGCATACTGTACAACTGATGTTTCTGTATCACTTACGAGCCCACAAAATGCCTGTGCATACAGTTATCTGTAAACAACCTAGAAATGGTAGGTATATTTGTCCCTATTGTACATATGAAGAAACAGAGGTCTATGTAACATGGGAGGCAGGAAAAGACAATGCAAAAGATTTTTTTTTTTAAAAAAGTGCAGGTTTGAGAACAGAAAACTAGATTAAAATCTCTACTGCATATGTGGTCACTATTCTGTGTATGTCTCTTCAAATCTCTGGCCCTTTTTCCTCTTTTTTTGTATGTACAATAATTGTCACTATAGGGCTGGGTATATAGTTGCATGGCAGAGCTCACGCATGAGGCCCTGGGTTCAAACCCCAGCACCACAAAAAAAAGATAAAAAAAAGAAAAAAAAACTTTGCAGGGTGTGTTTTAAGGCTTAAATAAAATACAGTCACAAACTGCAAGTGCATATATACAAAAGTTGAATCATCAGATTATTTCACTGTCATCTTAAGTTTCTTAGAACGTATTCTTGACAAGCAGCAATGAAGGCCTATAGAAAGTATATCAAGCACTGTCTTGCACATGGCACTGCTAACTGAAGTGACTACATAGGAGTAAGGATGGAAGTGTCTCCAGTCTGGTCCTCCAAATTCTCATCCTTAATCAGCTTAAATAAACTGAAATAGGGGTTCAGTTAACATTATACCTGAAATTCTATTAAGCGTCCTCTCCTGTAGTCTCTCCCTAATCCTTCCACTTTTTTTTTTGGTCTGATTTTACTGTGTTTTAGGTTGAGGCTAGGGTTTTGGTTTTTGTTTTTAATTTTTTGTTGTTGTTGTTGTAGATGGAATGATACCTTTATTTTATTTATTTTCATGTGGTGCTGAGGCTCAAACCCAGAGTCTCACACATGCTAGACAAGCAGTCTACCACTGAGCCCCAGCCCCAGCCCATGGCTAGGTTTTTAACCCAGAAATGAACACTAAAGGCCAGGTGCTCACCTATCTCACAACTCCTGTGGACAGCAAGGCTGTGCCTGTCACTCGGCCAGGAAGACTCGGGTCTTCCTTCCATGAGGACACTCTAGGCTCAGGCGATGGAGTGCCTCTGAGTCTCTGCACGCACCTTGTCACAGGCTTCCCAGCTCTTGTATGTCTCAGACAGAAGCACCAAAGCCCACACTCTCCTGTCCTACGTGTCTACGCCATCAGAGCAGTGGTCTGCTTGCCCCAGGCACCTCTCCACGATGCCCTGCCTCAAACCCAGATCTCCAGAATTTTCACAAGCTCCTCTTCTTCTCTGAGGCCTTCTCTAAGAAATCTAGTCCCCTTCTGTAATCTTAGGTCACTTATTATCCATTCCACTCCACTGTAGGTATCTCAGTTTCCGCCAGTGTGACTGCCTTCCTCACCTGTACCCAGCATGAGCAGTTAAGGGCTCTCTTCCCAGATGCCTACACCCCATCTATGTAATAAGTAGTGATGGACACAGGAGAGAGAGGCACGGATATCCACAGTGAATAAGCACATATCAGACTTACCACTTGATCCACCTTCTGATTATCGGGTGGTGATAGCAGCCATTCAATGTCCAGTGGTCCCTGGTCCTCTGGACTAAGGGTAAATTTGCAGGGCAAATATGCAGTTTCCCCTTTTGCTTTTTCAATTGTCTGTTCAGGAGTCGTGATACTCAAACTTCGGGTGAAATCTGTATAAAGAAACACACACAGAACTGAGCATCTGTGATGATTCTAACATATGTACGGTCTTACAGCCACTGAAGAGAGCACAGTGATGTGAGGGACACAGGACAGGGTTTGGGTCCAGAAGGATGAAGCTCAAATTCAGCAGTGCCTTCATAAAAATGGAATGACACTATTAATATTATCTGACACCATACAATTCCTTGTAAGAGCACTGTGGACTTTGCAGCATCATATAAAAATTAAAGTTTCTACTACCAGAGGGTCTCTACATATTAGCAGATGTTTAAAAATGTATTTAGTCAGAGTATCTAAAAGGTCAGTTATGTCATACAAATTCAAGAGTACATTAATTCATGTTTGCCAAACTTCCATGAACACACTGAGAACTCACTGTTCATGGGGCACATGATGATAAATTTTGACACATTTTCTGCCTTCTTTAATTCTAATATTTTATTAAACTTGATTCTCCAGTTTCTATTAAATGCTTAAATACTTGTAAGCAATAAATTCCAATGAGGACAATTCAAAATGAAACGAAACACTTGATTTATATACTGTTATGCACTGCATAACTATTTTAGTCAAAGGTGGACTGCATATCTGACAGTAGGGTCATAAGACTGTAATGTTGTGGGAAAATTCCCACTATCTATAGTATTTTTACTGTACTTTTTCTGTGTTTAGACACACAAACACCATTGTGTTATAACTGCCTACAGTACTCAGCACAGCACCATGCTATACAGGTTTATAGCCCAGGAACAGTGGGCACAACATATAGCATGGGTGTACAGTGGACTGCACCATCCAAATTTGTGTTTCTACACTCTTCACACAATGACATAATGGACTAAAGATACATTTTCTCACAATGTGCCTCCATCATTAAATGACCCATGACTGCATGTTTTTTTTTAATTTACCAAATAACTGACTTCAGTATTAACTTTAAGACATTTCTTATTTACCAATTATATTTAAAAAGACATCTTAAAATCCCAAACTTATTCTGAAATTCATATTCCACAAAAATTCCATTTACATCCTAACTGAAGAGAAAAATCAATGCTAGATGGCAATGTCTGAAAAAGATATAAAATAAGATACCCTGAGCTATACACGAAAATTACCATAAACATTCTTCCAGTAGGGTTTGTTAAAGAGAGGTCTTAAACAGCCTGCAGTGGGGCAAGATCTCACAGTCTCCTCCTTGCTAATAGCTTATTATATATATATAAATTATTATATAAACTATATCATAGTTTATTACATATGTACTACATTTATTATAAATACTATATATAATAAACTATTATATATAATAGTTTATTACTATATTACTAGTATATCTTAGATGCATAAAGTGTAGAAATAAACTATAAGCGAAATCACTCTATTTCTTAATCATAAGAGAAAATCAGTTCCATAAATTCAGTTCTGTTTTACAAAAGGAAAGTAATTCAATTCATATCAATTTGCACATAAAAATAGGTGTGCTCAGTATTTGTCTTCAAACAAGATCAAACATTTGAAAGAGCCATCAATTTGATCTGAAATACAAATTTAGTCTACAAATGAAATCATATATAATTTGTATTTTTTACTCCTTACAATATAAAAGTGTGCACAGCACAAACTGTCACATCTGTGGTTCCTTGTGATAACCTAACATTTCCTTAAGTATAAACACAAGCATCTAATGTGTGCAGATCCCTAAGTTTCACCGTTTTCTGTTAAGAGGCAGCTCTACCACTTGGGTCACCTTGTTGCCTGACACTGACGCTCAGGGCTAGGCGATGACCTGGGAGAGACCCTAAGAGCTAAGCTTGTGGTATGGTTCCCTGCCTCTTCCCTGTCCCCCTGCTCCCACTCATAAAAATAAACATATCTGCTGAGCATGATGGTGCACTCCTATAATCCTGGTGACTTAGGAGGTTGATGCAGGAGTATTGGCTACTTCCAGCTCAGTGTGGGCAACTTAGTGAGGCCCTAAGCAACTTACCGAGACCCTGTCACAAAAAGTGAAAAGCACTGGGGATATAGCTCAATTTCTAATACAAAAAAAAAAAAAAAATTGGAGTCTGGTTTTGCTTTGGTCAATAGAATGTGGCCACAGTGCTGCTGTGCAGGTTGAGCCTTTAGCCCTCAAAAGCCCTTTCTGCTCATCTTCCCCTCCTTGGATCACTGCCACAGGGAAAGAACTGCAGTGTCTGACCAATAGCTTCCCCTCCTCAAAATGTCCATCCTAGAACACGCAGACCCTGTATAAGCCAGAACTTCAATTCCAGCCTAGCCTAGTCTGGCATTGTCAAGATTATGAATACATGACTTTTGTGAAAAGCCTCTTAAGATGGGATTGGTTTGGTATATAGCAAAGATTGATGGTACACCATCTGAATCCACCAGTTCAGACCAAATCAACTATCAAAAGTCCAAATTACTCCGTCTTCTCTTTGTGTCCACATATCTTATTTAAAATTACATTACTTCATACTTCTGAGTACAATCACAAATGTTCCTGAATAAATATTTAAACCTCTGAATAAATACGTTTTGTCATTTCTAATAAACTTACTTCATTCCTACCATATTCACTAGATATCTGTCACCTTTCCACCTGACAAGGACTTTGTCCTTCCTTCTCTGAGGGTTCATTTACAACATCTGGGTCACCTATTTGGCAATTAGCATATGGTACCTTGGATTGTCCTCCCCCTGCCCCCGGTTTATCAATTTTATGGTGAAGTTGACTGATAGCACCCAATATCTCCTAGATATTGATGAGCTTATCTTCTTCCCATGCTACTTTGTCTTCTTAGGAACTTTTGAAGTGCATTTCCTGGCTTGCCATTAAATAATTAGCTCTATTAAGACTGGGAGAAATCATGGATACATCTACCTCTTGAGGTAGTTCCCTGCACATAGCAGAAAATAACTGGTGATTAAATTATAAGTTTCATCAATTTTAAAAAGTTTTTTGAAAACGCATTAATATGCCATAAGAAATTCCTGCTACTTCAAGTGCTTTTTATAGTTACTAGAATTTATTGTCTCATTTAATTTGTCTAGTATTAATATTGCTTGTATCAAGTAAGATAAGAATACCCTAAGTACATTGCAGAATAAAAATTTCCTTTCAAAATGAATCAAGACAGTCTAAAAATATAAAGGAAAAAATCATATAAGTGAGAATTCAAAATTACTATAAATAACAAAGCTTCATGGTCACATATGTTTTTGGAGTTTTCATTTTGTAGAAATCAAATAAAAATTTAAATGACGTTGATTAGACATCTTTTTTTTTATAGGTCAAAGGACATAAAGATTTTATTATAAAATGTCACTTAACACAAAACTGGTCTTCTCCTTTCAGCTAAACTTACATAAAAGTTAAGTTTACTTTGGGTAAGTTTCAGTTAAACTTATACAAAATTATATATAATGCTGCATAGACAGTGAACTACATGTGACAGTTTGTCTCAAACACACCTGATATTGCTGTCCAAATCTGTAACACAAAATGTTCATATTTTATAAGTACCATTTACCAATAAGGTCACAAAGGAAATCTGGGGTCCTGGGTAGTAATGGTCCAAAGAGGAAGATGAGAGATTCACAGCCAGGTCTGTCTGAGTCTGTGTTCTTTCCAGTGTTCTTTGATGTCCCATTTATTCAAAAGTGTGTGTGTGTGTGTGTGTGTGTGTGTGTGTAACAAGATAATGCAGGTAGAGTTGCTGTAAATACAGAAAATGTTCCAAAATAATTCTCTAATTGACAACAAACAATGTGAAAATGGGCTCAAATATTAACAAGATTTAAGTTAAGGAGAACATCCTGACTACCCTAACTATGGCATTAGAAACAATAATTGAAAAAAATAAATGCTGAATCTCACCTAAATGATTAGACATCTAAATGTGTAAGAGTTCAAAGGCTAATTCATGCTCTCAGTGGTTAACAATACACAAACTCATCAGAAAAAAATGCAACTTAGTTTCATATTATCTTTCATTCTTTCTTGTTTGATATAGAAAAAATACTTAAATTTTATAAAACCACCTTTAAAAAAGTATTATATGTGTGTGTTAATTTCCCATTGCTGTGACAAAATACCTGAGATAAAACACTTAAAAGGAGGATAGATTTATTCTCACAGTTTCCATGGTCCCTCTGGGCCCTCAGTGTGGCAGAACATCATTGTAAGGAACAGATGGTAGAGCAAAGCTCGACTTCATGGTGGTCAAAAAGTCAAAAAGAGGAAGGAGTTAAGGTCACAACACACCTTCAAGGGCACGCCTCCCAATGACATAACTTCCTTCCACTAGGCTATACCTCCTAATGTTTCTACCACCTCCCAAAAGCAACAGAGTCTAGCCAAAAAGCTTTTAACATGTGAAACTTTAACATGTGAAACAGATCCAAACTATAATAGTATATGGATACAAACTTGTAAAGATATAGTCTAAACTGATAACAAATTATTTTTGAGAGCTGAGGTTTTGAGAAAGGTAAATGCCCATTTCTACTTTTTTTGGAAATTTTATTTATATACAGATGACCCTCCATCTGTGGGCTTTGCATTCACAGATTTGACTAATCTTGAATTGAGGTTTTTTTTTAATTACACCTGTACTGAATATGTACAGACTTTTTCTTGTCCTTATTACCTACACAGTTTAAAAACTATTTACATAGCATTCGCACACGTATTATTATTATAAGTAATCCAGAGATGATTAAATGTCTACCAGAGGATATGCTTCAGTTACACGGAAATACTGTGCCATTTATATAAGAAACATGAGCATGTTTGAAAATCTGTGAGAGGGACCAATCCCCCACAGATACCGAGAGAGAACTATACTGCTTGAGAAATTGTAAACAGATTTTTAAATGATTTTCAGTGTTTTTTTTTTTTTTTAATGTTTAAAACGTTCTACTGTTCTTCACTGTGTTGAACTAAAAATGAATTGAAATCTCAAGATTGTGCAAAACAGTTGGGTTTCCTAGCAACAATGAAAGGTCTCTTTCCACAGACACATAGTTTTTCCGACGTATGCAACAGTGACTAGTAATATGAGACAAAGGGCAGACACTTGGTCTCATGTAGTGTCCTGGGGCTTCTTTCCTAATACTGCCCAATTTTATTTATGCAGCAAATTGAGTGACAACTTAATTTGCAAACCATTTTCAGGTTCAAACCTGATTCAAAAAACGAAATCAATTAAGAAATCTTATGTTACTCAAACTCACAGAGTGTGATGAAATATGCAGCACATTCATAAGCCGCATGTATTTGTAGAGTCCAGTTAATAAGCGGTTCATGCTGGAGTATATAAACAAAATGAACCACATCTCATATTGGCAGTGATTGAAATAACATCTCCCAGTTTTCTGTTTGCTTTTTCAATCTTCAATTACCAAATCATTTGGATTGTCAGAGCTTCTCTGCTGTCCAGTCTGACTTCTTTCTGAGCATCAAAGTGACATGAGTTCATCAAAGACTATTTTTCAGCCCTTGATGTCACCTCCTACTAAGACCATAGAAGCTCATTTTCTAAAATAAGAATGGAGCATAACCCTGGACAATGGGAGGACCCAGTCCTCTGGAAGGGAGTCAGTATTCTAAACGAACAACAAGCCTTGATTCCTTTAACCTGATTTTCCAAGTTTAAGTTACTTGCGAACCTAATTGATTTAAGAGATCTTTTTCTTCCAGCAACCTCAAAATCATAGGAAGTTCGACAATCTTAAAATTATGGAATATTAGAAAGTGCTCAGGAAATGTTATGGTTGCTTTTTAAAAAGAAACCTCTTTGTGAGAAATCTTCTGTGAGAATTTTTAAGTGTTTTGAGTGCAGAAAGCCTTGAAGAAAAGTAAAGAGAAAGACAAAATGAACCTATGAAGGAAAACCAAGAATCTGACTCTGTTAAACACTTTTAGTTAGAAAATCACCATCTGGCAAAATCACACTAATAACTGCTTCAGGCAAGATACTGAAAATTAGTGCAACAAGAGGATGAAAAACAGGATGCTTTACATGGTGTCAAAAAAATTTTCTCACAAAATATTTATCAACAGTAGAACAAGACAGACATTACCCTATACACAGGTATAATTACACTACTGGTGTGACTCAGCACCATGTAAAGCCACAGGAATGAGAAGTTATGCTCCATTTGTGTACAATGTGTCAAAACACATTTTACTGTTATGTACGACTAATTAGAACAAATTAAAATATATTTATCAATTACAGAAAGAAAAGGAATAACTTCACAATGTGAAATTCATGTAAGCACCTCTTTAACCAAATGATCAAAGTTGCCTTCAGAACAAATAAACATCGTGTGCCTCCCGATTCAAAAGATATGATATTACTTTCATGGCAATGCACACCAAACAAAAAATGAAAAATCTAGACATGAAGACATGGAAGAATCTTAAATGCATGTTACTAAGTGAAAGAAACCAATCAGAAAAGCCTACATTCTGTTCAACCGCAATAGTACAACATTCTAGAAAAGGCAAAACTTGGACAGTAAAAAGACCACTGGTTGACAGATTAGAGAGGAGGAGGGGATGAAAGGTAGAGCAGGTGATTTTTAAGGCAGCAAAACCCTTCTATATGATAATGTAACAATGGCTACATGTCATTATGGATTGGTCCAAATCTACAGAACCAGAAAGAAGAGTGAACCTTAGCATAAACTAGGTGCCATGGGTGATAATGATGTGTTGATAAAGATTGATCAGTTCTAACAAATGTACCCTTTGGCTAGTCGGGGAGACTGGGTGTGGAAGTGGGCAGGGGTTACAGTAGAACACCCTGTACTTTCTACACAATTTTGCTGTAAACCTAAAACTGCTCTAAAATTTTTATATTAAAAAAGACAATGAGGGAATATGTAACCACATTCATAATTGAAGAAATATAAATTGGAACAATGTAAAAATTTATTCCTCATATAAAACTCAGTGTTTAAAAAATTTTGAGTAAGTCAGGCATGATGGCATTGACCTATAATCCCACCTACTTGGAAGATTAAAGCAGAAAGTAAGATCCTGTCTCAAAATAATAAAATGAAAAGGGCTGAGATTTAGCCCAGTGGCAGAGCACTTGGCTAGCATGCACAAGGCAAAATCATAAAAATAATGATGGTGATGGTGATGATGGTGATGATGATGATGAAAGCCAACCTTGGCAACTGTGTTGGAAACAGGGAACATGAAAACTCAATCAGTACAGCCTACTATCAACAGAAGGTACTGCTAGCACAACTTAGCAATTGTGGGATGAACTCTACGGTGCAGGG
Organism: Sciurus carolinensis; assembly: GCF_902686445.1. Classification (NCBI taxonomy): domain Eukaryota; kingdom Metazoa; phylum Chordata; class Mammalia; order Rodentia; family Sciuridae; genus Sciurus; species Sciurus carolinensis. The sequence goes on along the minus strand of NC_062221.1, from coordinate 115,779,187 downwards.
CTCACATGTGCAAGGACATCATTCACCAACACACTCATTCCCTGATGTATTCTGAAACAAGAAAACATCTCAAAACAACCGAAATGCTAAATAACAGACAGAAAAGTCAGGGTTAAAATAATCTGAGCTCATCTATCTCCCTGTGACAAAAACCTAGGGTAACGGTATCAGGTAGAACCATTCTCCTCCTGCAAAAAATTTGGCTTTTGGCTTTTTAGTCATACAATTTACTTTCCTCCATATTAATGGAAGTAAGACAAAACATTGCCACTTATGATTTACTTCCATTCACCTGACAGCAAGACGAATCATCTAATTAAATTACGTCTTCCAAAAAGAACATTACCTTAAACATATAATAATGTGTGGTAAACATACTAATATAATAAAAGTAAGAGGACTGTGCTATGGACTGAATGCCCCCTTAAAATTTGTAATTGGAAGCTCCAAACCCCTACATGACTGCATTAGAGATACGGCCTTTCACAGGAGGACTGCATGTTAGAGATCTGAGCAATTTAGTGAGACCCTGTCTCAAAATAAAAAATGAAGAAAGGGCAGGGGTATAGCTCAATGTTAAAGCATTTCTGGGTTCAATCCCCAGTACCACCAAAAATTAAAATTTAAAAAAAAAAAAAGGTGGCTTTCAAGGTGATTAAGGTTAAATTAAGTTATAATGGTGGAGCTTTGAATTGACAGTACTGGTGGAAAAGGAGACATCAGAGCTCTTTCTTCACCTGGAGAGAACCAAGATGAGAAGGCAGCTGTTTAAAAACAAGAAAGAAACCAAACTTGCTCGTATCTTGATCTTAGTCTTCCAGCCTCCAGTATTATAAAAATAAAGTTTTTGTTTAAGCCATCCAGGGTGCAGTATTTTGTTACAGTGGCTCAGACAGACTAATACACACTACCTAAAGTTCCTTGTAAGAGGCACACTGTTCAATAGGACAAAAACTCTGAAGAAGATTTAAACATATTGAAATTTACCAAACAATGGAAAAATGTGCTTATCAATCCACAGTCAAATCAATTCACAGCTAGTAAAGATGGCTGGGAGGGAATTCCTTACATGACTCTTCCAGGCAAGAAGTAAATAATAATAAAAATAATAATAATAAATTGACATTAAGGTACAGAGGCATATGAAAATTTAAATTTACTGCTTATCTGTAAGTAGGCGCTGTGCAAGGGGCCTTATATTTATTATTTCATTTAATCTTTTTTTATTTGTTATTTTTTAAAGATATACATGACAGTAGTGTGTATTGTGACATATTATATATACATGGAGTATAACTTCTTCTAATTAGGATCCATTCTTGTGGTTGTACATGATGTGGCATTTCATACTCCAACATAGGAAAGTCATGTCAGATTCATTCTACTGTCTTTCCTTTTCTCTTCCCCTCTTCCCTTCATTCCCTCCATCTAATCCAGTGAGCTTCTGCTCTCTACCCCCTACCTTCATTTAAACTTTACAAAATATATGAAATAGATATTAACGATGATACCAAGGAACTGTTTCTCATGTGAAATCTGGGTAAACATTGAATAACACCAGTTACTTACTCCAGACCCAGGAAAAAAGAGTAAGAGGGGGTAACAGATGATAAAAAAGCACTGGTATAAGAAAAAGGATTAATAAGGCAAGAAAATTCATTAGCAGAAAAAGAAAAAAACTGATAAGGCAAGAGTGATCTTTGTAGATCCCCTAAGAATCTAAAATGAGCAAAGCACAAAACACCAACAGTTTTGAAGATGGACTGGAAGACCTTTCATGGTGTAAGAAAATATGAGGTTAATTTCAGAATTCAACCCACACACTTGATTTGGGGGCAGAAGGAGCCAATGACATCAAGTTGCAGTGGGTTTGTTCCCCCAGAAAAACACTGAATCTGAAGCCCAATCTTGGTGATGAGACCCACCACCATCACCTGTGGCAATCAATCCCTGCATAAGATCATGAATACAAGAAACAGCTGCATTACCAATTGGTTTGCATCAACCTGGAAATAAAACTTACAGAAGCAGGTATCAACATTCACTTCCTTTCTGTGTAGCAAATATTATATCCTGTTAATTCTGCCGTCTTAATATATTCCAAATCCAACCATTTTTATCCACATGCAGCCCACTATCATCTCTCCCATGCCTCAACAGAGTCTGCTAATGGCTTCCCTGTATCCACTGCTTCTCATTCAAACCTATTCTCCATACTACCAAGAGTTCTCTATTTTTTTTATTTTTTAAAAAGAGATGTCATTGACATGTTTGCAAACTTCCAATGGCTCCACACTGCTTCAGCCACTTGAACTCTCCTCCAATGCCCTGTATGATCTGAAACCCTCCACCTTTGACTTCTTCCCACTCCCCACTTTCATAGAAGGCTACATTTCTCTCCCCACTGTGCATTCACACACTTTAAGATACCTCCTCTCTTCCATCCCATTTTTGAGGTCAACTCCTACCACCACATTCTCAGTTCAGTCTCGTTTCTTCAGAAAGCATTCCTTTGCCCATACATGACTAAGTGTTCCACGTACTCCTCAGGCCAATAATGCCACCATCACAAGAACTGATCTCACTGCTTTATTCTGTCCTTCCCAACCTTCACCTCTACTGACTATTTCACATCTGACTTTGAAGTCAGAGACCAAGATGGTCTTGGTGATCACTGTTTTCCTTTGGCACAGCAAAATTTCAAGTACTCAGCTAGAAGTCAATTAATATTTGCTGAAAGTTTTCTTTGTTCTATCTTAAGGAAACAAACAAAGGAATGTTTGGAAACATTTTCTGTGTTTTTACCTACCCAATCCTAGAGGGAAAAAAATCAGAGAAAGCATTAAGGGAGCAAAAACAACTAAGTCCATAGTTGTGGAACACCCATGGTGGTATATGCTCTTCCTTTTAGGTCTGAAAGGCCCATTTTTTCCTTGCTTCACCTTCTCTGGTCATTCACCAAAGTACATCTAACCTGTCATTTCCTCTCTGAAGTTTCCCTTGTCCCCAAAAGTAGTGTTAATTTCTTCCTCCTATGTATTATATTTCTCCATTACAGGTAATTGTTTCCATGTACCTCCCCTGAAGCACATATTTTTACTCATTTAATAAGGTCTTGGTGCTTCATATCTGGAGGGTTGTCCTAAGCCTCATTCAATGGGTCTGCGGACCAAGCAAGTGGAGGGAAGGAACTCAGAGCAAAGCGAAGGTGAAGCAAAGGAGCCATTTGAAAAAGGAATGGGGATGGGAGAGAGAACCATCAGACCTTGCAGGGAAAGCAAAGAAGTCAGTCATGAATATGGCTCAGAGGGAGATGAACAGCCTGGTCATTGCTGCCTGCTATACATGGAACCACAGACAGAATACTTACTATTTTTATAGATAGCTATTTTTAACAAGAGAAATGTGTTAAGAAAAACTTACATGCAGCTATTCTAAAAGCACAACTACAGTTGAAGAAAAACTGCTTGACTATCTTTCAACTATCTCTAAGGCAAAATGAAGCACAAAGAAAAAATTACACATTTATGCAAAAGAGCTAGTTATCCCCAAAATATTAACATAAGGGAAAAATTCGGGAAATAATAAGAGAACTTTCAATTCACATTCCAAAAGTCTTGCACATTTTTTTTTCCAAAAGGATGTTGGAATGACTTCAATGTCAAGTGTTATGAAAAACTTACTTACAAACTTAAGCTTTTTGAGACCTGTCAAAGCATGTTATCAGTGTCACTATTTTAGAGAGGACACATTCAGTAATATTGCTGAGTTCAGATCCCAGAATTCATCAACCTTAATATTAAAACTGTAATATTGAAAAATGATTCACCAGAGCTCAGTGAGGTGGCACATGCCTGTACCTCAGAGGCTATGGAGGCTGAGGCAGGAGGATTGTGAGTTCAAAGCCAGCTTCAGCAACTTTGTAAGGCCCTAAGAAATTCAGAGACTCTGTCTCTAAATAAAATACAAAAAAGGTCTGGGGATGTGCCTCAGGTCATGTGCCCTTGAGTTCAATCCTCAGTACCAAAAAGAAAAAAAGAAAGATAATTCACCAGAGCAATTTTAAGAAATGAATTAGAAAAACTGGGAGCTAGTATTTTTAAGGGACTGATAAGGACACGGACAATTTTATGTGTCTGACTACAAATACTATAAATGTCTAAGTTGCAAGTCACAGACATTCCAAACCTATGCAAAAAGGCACAGCAATGCTACTTCCTTTCCCCCTTCAACCACCTGTGCCAACCTGCTTCTTACAGGAAGTTGCTTTGAGATTAGATATTTGTGACAGTTACCACAATGGCAAATGCCCATTTTTATAAATAAAAAAGGAAAGATACTTTGAACTGTTAATATAATTAACTACACCAACTAGGCCTTTAAATATTTTTGAGAGAGATAAGAAAACAGGTAGATACAAAGTATGCCCTCTGCTGTCCAGGAGTTTTAGTGGTTTAATTCCTGTAGGTACAAAACTAATGCACTCAGAACTAAGAAAATTATAACTTAGTCTGATAAATTAATAAGAATGAGTGAAATGCCATAGGATGATTTTCACTTTTCTAGGTATTTTTTACAAATGTCAACTCCTGGCTCCCTACCCACAATGAGAATCAAAAAGCAAGTACCAAGTGAATCAGTTGAGACAGAAATGGGGAAGCCATCATCTCAACAAAAAATAGCCAAGCACTTTTTAAAATACCTTATACACATTTCTTTCCTTCTCATAATGACTCCATTAAAGAGATACTAGTATTATTCCCACTTTAGGGGGGAAGAAAGAGAGACACTGAGCTAATGGAGCAATATGACAAATGCAGGCAAATCTCAGCTGCATTCATCCCTGGTGCAAGAGTAAATCAGTGAACACCCTAGACACAGAGATTTCATTTCTGAAATCACTATAAAACATAATGAGTACCCCATTAGAAACTCCATTCCAATCACCATGGTGAGGAAGGTCTGGAATTTACACTAGTCCTCTTCTACACTAGAGTTCTAGGTAGCAATTTAGGTGAAGTTTGGGGTAATATTTCTTTTCTTTCTTTTTTTCTTAACAGAGAACTAAATATCAGACCAGAAATCTGTTGTCAAATCTATGATACACACACACACACACACAAAAGCTAAGTATCATTTTGGACAAGTTGCTTCTCTAGGGCTCAAACATAAATTAAGGTTGTTAAACTAAACTACATATTTCAGATATAATGATGTTCTAGTTCTAGACCATCAATCAGTCAACCAACAAGAAGCCTTTCTGATATGGTCTCTTCCCCTGCCCTCCACATATCTCAATGGCATTAGCAGCCCGGAGTCCACTTCCCCCCAAAATGCAGACATTGCTTAAACAATGGCATCCTGAATTATAGAAGTAGTCCAGTTCATTAAGAGCATGGGTTTCTAAGTCAGATCTGAGTTCAAACTCAAATTCACCTTATTAACTGCTCCACCACTGGCAATTTCTAGTCTCATTATGACTAGATGTTTTCCTCTTTAAAATGAATACCAACAGTAATAATGCCTATTTCAATATAGGGATTAAATAAAATAATTTATATAAAGCTCTTCGAATAGTTTCACCATAAGCTGGTATTCACTCTTCAGGAAACAATGGCTAGCAGACAATTAATTGGCTGGCATCTTAGAAGCTTGTCACTCCTACCATGATGCAAACTGTGTGTGTTGAGAGGTACTTTATTGATCTTTTTCACCCTTAACAGCTAGCAGTGCCTTCCACATAGAAAGAACTCAACATTTGCCACATAAAGAAATAACAATGAGAGACAGATGGGCGCAATGGCGTGAACCCATAATCCCAGCAGCTCGGGAGGCTGAGGAGGATCTCGAGTTCAAAGCCTGCCTCAGCAATTTAGCAAGCCCTAACCAACTCAGTGAGACCCTGTCTCTAAACAAAATACAAAAAAAGGGCTGGGGATGTGGCTCAGTGGTTAAGTACCTCTGGGTTCAATCCCTAGTACACACCCTTCCCCCAAAAAAAAAGAAAGAAATGACACCGAAATGTATTCACTGGTGACATAAGGCAAACCTGATTTAGTGAAGGCTCTGTGGAGGTGGAATGCCACACAGCTGTCAACATGGTTGTGAGCAGAGAGAAGTGACTACTGTCTTGAGGAACTTGGCCTTCCAGGAGAAAATGAAAAGCGCAGACAGAATGTGATGTGAGGTCAGGAAAAGGTTGTTTTGAAAATGAGAACTATTGAGCAATTTTAAAGTCAAGACAAAAGGGCAAGACAGACCCTGGTGGTGCATGCCTGTAATCCCAGCCCAGGCAGAAGGATCGTAAGTTCAAGGCTAGCCTGGGCAACTTTAAGACAAGACACCTTTAATTAAGACTGGAGGGAAGAGGGTGTGGTGTGGCTCAGTGGTAGGGTGCTTGCCTAACATGCTCAGATGCCCTTGGGCTCTATTACCAGCACCACAAAAGCAAACAAAATGAAAAAGACCAGAGAGAGGGAAGGATGTAAGGATTGGTACAGTTGCAGGTAAATTCACATACTGGGGTTCAAAAAATTAAGGGAATGTGTACCAGCTAAGCTCTATTTTCTCTGTGACAAAGGAGGCAAACTATATTAACTTAGAATAAAGACAGTGAAAACTGTCTCTGGATTTAAACGTGCCAAGAGAAATGGAACGGTCTTACTTGTTTTCTGAAACATCCAACACAATACCTTGGCTATAAATTCATGTCACAGTACGTATTTACTCTGGAACTTCCACAGGAATGAGATGGCTTATGAGAAATATTTAGTATTTCTTAGAAAGCAGGACTAGTGAAAATGTAAACTCTAATGGAAAGCCAAACAGGGAGTTAAAGTAAATAAGCAGACAGATTTACCACAAGAATCTGCTGAAATGGATTGTGATCCACCCCTCCCCTATTTCCCTGGAGCAGACATGAATCTGAGAGAAGTATTCAACTCTCAATTGCAATCCAAATTATCCTAGACCTTCTTTTCAATCTAAATAGTATATTACATCTCCCTTGGCCTCTCATACACAGATGTTAATTTCAGAATTCTCTAGCAAAAAGAAAAAAAGAGAAATGCAAATAGGGTGCTTTGCATTGTGGGTAAAGCAGACCAGTTGCCATGGTGAATATTTTCATCACCTTCATAAAATATGTATCACTCCATTTTAGGAAATCTTCCTTTGCTTCCTTGCTCACAAAAACCTCAGGTTACTTCTTTTCCTTTTTAATTAACATAAGACGGATAAAGTGACTTTTTGTCCCCCCCCCACAAGAAAAATTCACTCAGATGAAATAAGTGTCTTGTAAAGATGAGATCAAAGAAAATAAGAAACCTCAGTAACAGTAAAATGAGTAAACTGTGTGTCTCCTTATGGAAAAGTCTCAAGTCAATAAAGAAATGGTTACTTACAATAAGAAAATCACACCCACTGGGAACATACCTAAATTCATTCCTTCAATGTTGGTATAAATCCCTTTTTAACATCCCACAGTGAATTCAAATATCCTCAGCAACCATTAGGAGGGCCATTCTACCCAGTTTATTTTGCCCCTCTCCATAAATGCATTTTTCTCCCTTTGGTCAAGTTAAAAATATGATTTCCGGGCACAGACTTATTTTTTTCTGACATATTTAAAATGTGAATGTTCCTAACTATTGAATAAGGACAGATATTATAATTTTGTGTGCAGGTAACAAATTTTCTCATGAATACAAGAAACTAAGTAAGAAACAACAGACTTTAAGCTCACTGCCAACAGGAAACACTTTATGACACAAATAATAATTTCAGAAGTAAAATCTCACCAGAACCATTCCAAAGGCATGTTCCATTGGACAAAGCTGCTCTGACGGCACTATGCGCCCATGCTTTTTCAGGTTAGATGTTCTAAGACTAAACAGTGGAAGTAAAGCCCCAAGTTCTAGCCCTATGCTGACACTAAACTAAGGCAGCTGTCAGACACTGCAAAGACAGCTGGCATAAAATAAAAGGAGCTGTTTTACCCAAGTAAACACTGACCAGATTTCAAAGATAGTATGAAAAACAGTAACATCTCAGTGTTTTTAATTTGACTACATATGGAAATATATATATATCTTTTGTATAAACTGGGTTAAGCAAATTACATTCAAATTAATTTCACCTCTTTCCAATGATCTTTTAATGTGGCTACTAGAAAATGTTAAATTACACATGTGGCTTGCATGATACTTAGGTGGAACAACACCAGTTTACACTATTGCCACACATGCTGCACTCAGGCCTTAATTCCTATCAATGAGAACAATATGATGCATCCTTCTTGTCCTAAGGCGGTTGAGTGGATTCAAATGCGATATGTGGGAAATTGTGTTAAAAAAAAATATATGTTCACATTTCTAGCCCACACTTAACAGTTCATTCTAAAAACATCAGATTTCATATTGTTCAACTGTCTTCAGTGAAGAGTCCTCTCAATTCTTACTGCAGAAATACTCTGGCACAAAGTCAAAAGTTTTTATCTAGTCCATTCGAGAAACACTATTTGAGAAAGGTCTGGTATTCAACAGTTCAAGACATATCCCTTGCGAAGACTGAAGTGGGTCAGCGATAGTCACACTTTGGATTTAACAAAGACAGCTCAACAAAGATGGTTCCCTGTATCTGGCTGTCCCATGGGATTCCTTGAGAGAACTTCATCTGTGCAGCCCGACCATCTTTCTTTGATAAGGCTCGCGTAGAAAACACGTCTATACCAGGGAATGGTACAAAAGTAACTGCAACTTGTTTCTTTGAGAAATCTAAACTTATTTTTATTTCTTAGAAGTAAATGAAGTAAAACTCATTCCCACTCCAATCTGTAAACTTTGAAAGCATCAAAATGATGTAAACGTTTCTGAAGAAATTTGCTTTTGCTCAGTATGTACACATGTTGTTTACTTAACTGTTAATCCTTTTTCTCACTGAATACCAAACGACAAACAGAGCCATGCCACTGATTTCAGATTTCATACCTACCCTAAAAATACTGTTATTATCTTTCCCTCTCTTTTCCTATCTTCCCTTTGCCCACAGAGCAGGAAAACTACTTTTTTTTCCTACAAGTACCCTGCCAACCAAACTGCAAAAACTGCTGACTCAAGTTACCTGTAAGACTTTAACTGCCTAACTGCTTATTCTAAATCAGAATGGGTGAGGCTGTGAGGTGGAGGATATGGAAAAGACAAATGGAAACTCACAGAAAAGCTAAAATGCTACTCTGTTACCATTTTGATTATAGAAACATGTTTAATGTTTTCTTTTCTAGTTCCAGGGATTGAACCCAGGGCAACAACCACTGAGCCACATCCCAGTTCATTTTTATTTTTTATTTTGAGACAGGGTTTTAGTCAGTTTTTTTGCTGCTGTGACTAAATGACCCATCCAGAAAAACTATAAAGGAAGAAAAGTTTATTTAGCGGCTCACGGTTTCAGAGGTCTCAATCCACAGGCAGCAGGCTCCATTCCCTAGGACTGGAGATGAGGCAGGACATCATAGTGGAACAGTGAGGCAGAGGAACACAGCTCACATAGTGATCAGGAAGCAGAGAGACTCCACTTACCAAATACAAATACATACCCCAAAGCCTAACCCCAATGCCCCACCTCCTCCAGTCATACCCCACCTGCCTTCAGTTATTGCTCAGTTAATCCCATCAGGTGATTAATTCTCTGGGTTAAGGCTCTAATAACCCATCATTTCCCCTCTGAACCCTCTCACATTGTCTCACACATGAGGTTTTGGAGGACATCTCAAATCAAACCATAACATTCCACGCCTGACCTCCAAAAGCTCACACTGATTTGACAATGCAAAATACATTTAGTCCATGCCCAAGAGTCCCCATAGTCTCAACAGTTCTGAGACTGCTCAAAGTTCAAGTTCAAAGTCTTCTCTGAGACTCAAGGTAATCTCACTTTGTGAGCTCCTATTAAATTGAAAGCAATTTACAAATATCCAATATATAATGGTACAGAGTAAACATTTCCATTCAGAAAAAAATAGGGGTATACAAAGAAGGAATAGCACCAAAGCAAGAATGAAATCCCGCTGGGTAGACAAGTCCTGTAGCTCCATATCCAGCATCTGGGGCACATGGCATGGTGATGTTCTGTTCAAAGGACTTCTGTAGCTCCACCCCTGCAGCTTTGTTGGTTGCAGCTCAAGTGGCCTTTCTGTTCGCTTATCTCTGCTCAATTGCAGCTTTCCTAGGATGATGTCCCATGTTTCTGGCATTTCTTAATATTGGGGGTCTCCACTGAAGCTTTGGCTTCCTCCTCACATCTTCATGCTTCACCTTCTCAGGGGATTCCTGCAGGGACTCCAAACCTGCTGCACTCTGCCTAGCCTCCCAGGCCTTCCTTTGAAATCTTGGTAGAAGCCTCCATTACCTCCTAACTAATTCCTAATTCCTGCAGAACCAGCACCACATGGTTGACCTCAAAGTTGGTCACCATCCTGAACAGAAATCAAGCCTCCAGGGATCCTGGCTGTATCAGTCACTGAGTGTCTGGGTGGCTGAGCACTTTGAAAAAACCTCCTAGGCACCCTTGTGCAAGATGGGTCCCCCACTGGTCTCTGCTCAAGAGAATTTTCACTTTTCCTCCCTTGAGCCTGAGATGCCATCAAGCCATCTTTGTCACTGTGTATGGATAAAGTCTTTAGCATTTCTTTAGTGGCGATAACATCTCTAACAACTGAAACTTTCTTAGCCCCAGTTTTACTTCCACCTTTAAAGTCCAAGTTTTTTAAATCTCTCTGCTCTGCTTTCTGCTTCTGAATATCACAATAAACTTGGCTAAAAGCTGCCAGCAATACCTATGCCACTTCCTGAAGGCTGTGCTGCCTAGACATTTCTTTCACCAGATTAAGAAGTCCATTGCTTTTAAAATCAGCCTTACAGAAATTCTCAGGACATGGCACAGTGCAGACAACTTCTCAGCCAGAATATAATAGGAATGGCCCTTACTCCAAATTCCACGAGAATCCTCCTCTGAACCCTCTTGAGCCCTTTCTTCACTGTCCATGGTCCAATTGGTATTCTGATCTTCTGAGCTCCCACTGGAATGGTCCATTAAGCTCCCATTACAACAATCTAAAAATATTTCCAGCTTGCACTGCAAAGCATTTCAAAATTGCTACCACCAATTCCAAAAAACTTCTGAACCCCATGGTCAGGTCAGTAACATCAGACTCTACTTGGTACCAATTTCTGTTTTAGTCAGTTTTTATACTGTTGTGACTAAAGGACCCAATCAGCAAAATTGTAGAGGAGGAAAAGTTTGAGGGCTCACAGTTTCAGAGTTCTTAGTCCATAGAAGGATAGCTCCACTCCTCAGGGCTCAAGGTGAGGCAGACATCATGGTGGAAGAGTGTGATGGAGGAAAGCAGCTCACATGATAATCAGTAAGCAGAGAGAGACAGCCTCCACTCTCCAGAAACAGACAGGGTCTCACTAACCTAGGGCATCGCTAAGTTGCTAAGGCTGGTTTTGAACTTGTGACTCATGCCTCAGCCTTCCAAGTTGCTGGGATTACAGGCTCATGCCACTGCACCCAGCAAAAGCATGTTTAACTTCTGAACACTTACAAAGCAATACAAATAACAGAGCTCCAAGAGAACACCAACCCAAACCATGACCTCAGTGCCAGCTTCCTGAATGGATCACTTCTCCTTGACAAAGTGACCTTCTTCCATACCTTCCACATACTGCCATCTGCATTTCCAGCCCCACTGAAGAAATCAAGTAGAAAAGGTTAAGAAACCAGAACTCAAAAAGGTTACTCCTCTGTTCTTTGAATTCTTACTCTTACTTAGCACTACATTCCACAGAAAATAATCTAAATCCAAACCAATCTAACAGTTATTATTCTGGAGTATGAACTTTGTTTTCTTAAAAAATACAAGTTAGATGAAAGTCAGATAAAGCCCTAAGGTCATTTTGGTTAGATAATATTTAATTGCTTTCTGTGTAACTTTAGTAATTACTTTAAAGTTCACATCTACTACTTGCTGGCCACCAAATCAATCCAATTGAGAACTCCCAGTCCCTATTCTTTCTTAATTACAAAAAGGATCAATTCTCACTCAATAATGACTGTGTATGACAAAAGAAATGTGGAAAGAAGGGGAGGGAAGGAACAGACTGCAAACAGGAGATTAAAATTTGAGACTGGAGTGGAAATAAGCCTTCACTCCATTCCCAAACCCCGGGCAAAGCCAAATACACAAAGCTGACCTGTGTACCATATAGAGCCCAGCCTTGCCCATCTCTTCCATGATGTCCCTATTCTTGATCTACAAATGTTCTTTCCCCTGGAGGGAAAGAATGAGCTACAAGCATAGATTCCTGTCTAGCACACCTTGCCCCATTCATTCACTGAACATCACTGTGCCATATGTGGGAAATAAAATGGAAATAGTCCCTGACCTAATGAAAAGTAGCTTATGGAGAGAGAAAACAATTATTTTATGCCTTTGTTATAAAGGCATGTTTGATAAGTGCTAGAACATGCTGCTGTAACAGGATATGCCTGGAGCACAGGGAAAAGCTTGCTTGATTAGATGCCAATTATGAAACTACTTCCAACAAGAGACGATGGTTTAAACTGGATTATAGGTAGTGGCTGGAAGGACACTGGATGTGAGCAGGTGGAAATATAAAAAGAGTCAAATCAAATACCTGTCTTTCTGTCTGAGCATTTTTGTAGCTAAAAAAAAAATCACTTAATGGGAGTGGGAATAATGTGTAAACAGGTTTAGTTGGAGATGCCTATGAGAAGTCCAGGCAGAGATGCCAGGTGGGTGGTTTGATATTATGCATAAAGCTTGGGAGAGAGAAACTAGAAACAGACTGAAGACTGTAAGCACAAAAATGTTGACTGAAACCATAAATTGAGGAACCTCAGCATTTGTAAGGAGAAAACTGAGCACCGAAAAGAAAATAAAGAATAAGTCAAAGGGGAAAGTGTTCAGTAGAGCTATTCATGCTGAGAGGTTTAAGAGGCTGAAGGTGTGAGATGCCCATTGGAAAACTGCAGTCTAAAGCAGAGGGGGTGAAAATTAAATTTTAAAGCAAGGAAAAATTAGCAACAAGAAAGGAAATAATGGAGTGAGTAAATGCAGGCAACTACTTTAAGAAGCCTGGGTAAGACAGGGGAAGGATGAGCAGTGTTGAATGGAGGACTGCAGAGTTGAAAGGGCGATAAATAGAAATAAATAAGCCTGTTGAAAGTTGATGAGATCCAGATAAAAGAGAGAAAATGACATCTCTGAGATGCCGAAGAGTTCAGGAATTAATTTGAAAGGAAATCAGGGAAGAATTACGAGATGAACAAAATTCTAGGTCTAGACGGAGGAAAGTTAAGAGAGTCCTTATTAGCTAGCTTCCACCTTCTCTCTTGGGGTATGTACTGCCCTCTGGGATTACAGCCACATGGGTGGTGCCTCACCATCACACTACATGCAAGTGCAAAGTACAGTTCTCATTCTCCACTAACCTACTGAAATCCAGCTTTACTCTCACCAGTACAGACACTATCCTTCCTGTGAAATCAATAACTTCCTGAATTTCTCAATTGTCTCCAAATGGTAAGAACAGTCTCATTTCTCCATCAGTGTCTAGGACATCCTTGCCCTCTAGTTCTCTATTCTCTTGCTCCTGTGTTCTTCATCTTGTGTTTACCTCTTAGAGGGTGGTGTTTCTCCTGCCTCACTTTCCACCTTCTCTTCTAGCCCTACCTGCGTTTCCTGGTCAGCCTTACACGGGTGAATCCTATCAGCAGTGATTGCTCAATTCTGCATCTCCAATCTTTGCCTCTCTTTTAAGATCCAGTCCTTTGTTTAAATCTTTCTACTGGATTATTATTTTTTTAACTTTAAATCTTCTCAGGCACCTCAAATGCTACCTTTCCAAACTTCAGTTCATCGTCCTCTCCCTAAAACCTGCTCCTCTTTTGTGTATTTCCCCTGTAGGTCAGTGACATTACCATACACTCAAATCAGCAATCTGATTGCTTCTCTTCAATGTTTTCTTGTCACTCATTCTAGCAACTACCAAGTTCTACTTCCTCAGAAAAGCTTTCCAAATCAAAAGAAAGTCTAACTCTGCTCAGCTGTGTTTCTACAGGGATTGCTTATGTCCATCCAGATCATCCCAGAGGGACTTCTGTGTTAGATCTATTGGTTCTACCTATCTCCAAAACTGTTGTATTATTACCACTTAAGAGAATAACCTCACTTCTTCATTACCTCCATAGGTTTCTTAGTGCCATGGGGGTGGGGGACATAATGTGACTGACCTATCATTTCCTATGGAGCTCTCAAGCACAACCTGTAGCTTCCTGCCCACATGAAATGAGGTCAGCAGTGACATCATGTGAAACTGTTAAAATTTTAAAAATCTCAGGCCCCACCCCAGGTCTTCTCATATGAATGACTCAGATGCATATTAACTATCTGAGCACTGTTGGTTAGATGCTTTATATGCACTGAACTTCTCAACTCTCAAGATACATCATACCCTTCAGATCTTCATGTCTCTGCAAAAAAACTACCATCTACCTGGAAAACCATTCCCTGTGCAATTTGTAATGCCACATACTACTATTGTAGGGGCACCTAGCACAGGGCATAGTACATAGTAGACCATAAAGCGTTGAGTGACTGGATCATTTAATAAATCAATTAACAGATGAGTTCATTTTGGGAACCTGGAGGGTCTGAGGTACTCAAGTACTTCAAAATGACTGTTAGGCAGTTGAAAACAGCAGCCCAGAACTCAAAGCAGACTTGGCTGGAAATACAACTACTTGGCGGTTACAGTGATGGACAGAGGAGGTCATCCAGGGTTAAGATGGAAATTGAGAAAAGGGTTATGGGCCAAACCATAGGGAAGATGACATTTAAGGGACCTATTACAGATGGCAGTTAAGGGCAGGTCAACAAGATTGAAAAGAACCAAAATAGGTGTCATGGAGCTCCAAAGAGATAAGTGCATTTGGCACACAGGTTATCATTATCTATGACAACTGGGGAGTGGGGGGATAAAATACAACAACAAGGTCAGAGATGAAGCACTGGGGAATAACTACATCAGGCTAACATATTATCTCATACTTAATTTTTGTGGTGGTTTCAATCTACTCTCAGCAATTTTCAAGAATACAATATGTTGCTATAACTATAACCTGCATGTTGAACAACAGATGTCTTGAACTTACTCCTACCATCTCCATGAAATATTTTCTTCTTTGACCAAATCTCCCCAACACCTTCTGCAGTATCTTCATTCTTGACACATAAGGCAAATGAAGCACACAGAAGACAGTGGTGGCCTGGTCACCATCAAATAGCTAATAAGTGGCTGGGTGACTAGCTGGACATTTTTTTAGTTCCACTCACTGGCATTGTGAAAAACATCATATATATATATATATATATAACTTTTTTGTGTGTGGTGCTAGGGATTGCATGCAGGGCCTTGTGCATGCTGGGCAAGCACTCTACCAACTGAGTCATATGCCCAGACCTATTATTTTAACCAAGTCTAATGATGATACCTTAGGTACATAGGCCCTTTAGATTCCAACAATCTAAGTCCTGCAGAATATCCTGGAGTACTCACAATGCCTCAAAGTACTCACCTAAGATCATGAAGTTTAAAAGCAAATAATAAAAGTCTTTAATAACCAGTGCCCAGTCAACATAACAACAGGTTCTTAATAAATGACAGGTGACCAATGGCAGAAATTAGGATTTCAATTAGAGGTAATCAAAGAGGAAAGTGGCTATTTCACATATAATAGCATAGTGATAAGAGCACAAACTGGAATGCAAATTTATGGCCTGGCAAATATAGTTACATAACTACTCCATGCCTCAGTTTCTCTGCTTACACAACAGGATAATTATAAGAAATTCCAGGGGAGGGAAAGATAATGAAATGAGACGAACATCACTACCCTATATACATGTATGATTACACAGTGTGACTCTTCTTCGAGCACAACCAGAAAAATGAAAAGTTGTATCCCATTTGGGTACAATGGATCAAAAAATTAAAAAAAAGAAATACCCTTAAGGGTTGTTTGACAGATTGAATACATGTAAAATCCTTGGAAAAGTATCTGGCATTAATAACTGCTGAATCAAGGGTTTAATACTACTGCTGCTACTGTCTCTGCTCTACTGCTGCTACTACTAATGACAGTGAGACTTGCTGCTACATAGGTAATAAAAATGCATCACAAAGAGTCCCCTAGCAAACACAGTACACCACGAAACTCTAAAGGGACAAATCTAGAACAGCTATCATTACAGCATTTCAATTTTTAATATATAAGCCTTGTTTTGCCAATGTAGGATTCAATAATGTTAACACTGAACTTGAGTTTCTAGCAAAGAATTTCTAAAATGGCTTGAAATATCTGAAGAAATATTCAGAAGCATATGTAACATCAATTACATAGTTTCTGAGTTGTTTCTTAAGTTGGAACACCGGGGAGAAAAAGAGTTGTCTTGTTTAGCTGAAGACGTTAGTCTTTTAATGATATATTTATTCACTGTACCCTAATGTACACTTTGAGAGCAGAAAGATTATATAGTATTAAAATAGCCTCAACTGGGATTGTGCTTAAAGTGAGGCATTGAGGGTGGGGGAATAAGCCTAATTAAATGAAGATTTCCCCCCCCAGAAAAAAAAAAATTTCTGCGAGATTTATATTCTGATTGAGATGATTTTTTTCCTGAGAACACAAACCCCTGTGTTCTCAACTTCAACTTCAGTTTAGGCCTTGACAAAACAAAGGTGGAAAAGTAAACTGGTTATTTGACCCTTTTTTTTTTTCCCCCCAGATTTCTTTCGAAATTTCAGGCAAGCCTAAATGAAATGTATCAAAAAAGGTGGAGGTAGGGCTATAGACGCAGATCAAAGATTAGACTTGTTAATAGACTGGTGATCCCATGAGTAATGCTCACAGCTGTGGCATCCAACAATGGAATTAACATTTCAACAGGAAGCAGAGCCATCCCAACAGACAAGGCCACCCGATATTGCTGTTGAGCACTTTAAAAGAAAAAAAAAAAAAAATTCTGTAGGCTACACAAAGTGTGTCTCTTACTGTCCCACCTATGAATTTGATTTTATTTTTTAATGAATCATTCAGTTACAAAAAGCCGCAAGTGCTTGGGCTAAGATCAGGTGGTTAAAACAGACAAGGAAACAGATCCGTTTTTTCAAGTGTCAAAATATTTACGCTGTCTAGTGGTCCACGCATATTTTAAATGCCTTTTTCCCCTCCCAGAAAAAGGTGCAGTCAAAAAATGTACTTGGCAAGTCCTTTAGGAATTACCCTGTACAAGTGACCATATCTTATCTTTAAAATGAACCAACTCATTACAAACTCAAACCCGAGGTTGTTAAATTCTCCCTTGCACTTTGCCCCAGTACCGCAGGAATCAATACCGCATTTTTGCAGGAACGGACTTCTGATTTCCCACGGTCTGCTCCTAATTTCCCCTCTACGGAGCAGCCCTGGTCTGGGCTAGCCTCTTCCAAGGGTTCTGGTGCTCGTCCAGCGCCTTTCCTAGAGGTAGCTGGGACGACTCGAGGCACGGAACAGCTCAGTGTCCATTGAATAATGGCGTTCGTAATTCAGCCTCCCGGCTTGGACTACTCGACACCTGAAACTCGCCGCCCAAGGCTTGGAAACTGGGTATCGCTGGACCCAGGCTAACATCGGAATAGGCAGGAGCAAAGCAGCACCCGAGGCACAGAACGCTCAGCAAGACCCACCAGGCGCACGCGGAACGCCGCGCCCACCCCTTACCGCCCCGCTCGGTCCTCAGCTCTGCTATGGCACCTCAGGCACCCCAATCGCTGTGCTACCCCTTCGGGGCCGTTTCCACCCTCCCGGCTCGCGCGCTTGGCTCTACAAAAATCACTCCGGTGCAATTCTGCCCACCCGCCAATGCCGCAGCGCCCCCCAAATCCCGCCCCCTCCCCCACACCCATTGTTCCCGGGTGGCCGCGGGCAGCTAGCGCCCCCGGGTTGGGAACGTGCTGGGGACCAAACGGCGCCCACTCACCCGCGACTCCGCACAGGAGCACGAAGCGCAGCAGAAGCGCCATGGTGGCTGCCCGGCCGTGGGCGGCGGCTGCAGGTAGGCGGCTCTAGCTCTGGTTCTCTATCTCCCGGCGCCTCGCGCGCTCCCGACTGGGCTGGCGGCGGCGGCGGCACCTCTGCACCCCGCCTTCCCCCGCCCCCTCTCGGCAGGTGAACTAGCGTCACTTCCGGCAGCAGTCGTAGCTGGGCAGCAAGTGCCCGCAGCACCAGCCGCGTGGGGTTGCCATGGCAACCGGGTGCAGCGCGCCGCCGCCCCGGGGGACACCTCAGGTCCAGTACTCCTCCGACTGCATTGCGCGGCGTTGGGAGTCGGCTGGTAGCCTCCTCCCACGCCCGCAAGCGTAACCCGGGGACCCAGACTTCATCTCAGTTAAATCGGTATTTGTGCACCAGGATTGGACCGGCTAGTCTCTCCGGGCAGCTGAAACTGCAGTCACGCCCTCCGTTGGGGCGCGGCGATGGACAATGGTTGCTCGCCTCTCCCCCGACCTGTCCGTCTGGCGGGCACCCACCCGACTCGTCCCTCGGGGTAGTAAGGGGCGCAGGATTCCAGCCGCCGGTCCCACCTTCTGCGATGTGCTGGAGAAAGCGAGCTGGGCAGCCCTAAGCACTATCTATCTTCTCACTGAGTCGGTGGGCTGATGTAAAAGGAGCGAGAAAAGGCTTTTTTTCCTTCTCCAGTAATGACTGAAGCTATTAACTGCGGCTACGATTTGGGAAATGCTCAATTTTTTTTTCCTCATTGCATGTATAGGTTATCCTAGCCCCGAAATTGGCCAACAAGGACCTTTAAAAGTGGGACTAAGTGGGGCAGTTAAAGGCTTTAGGTAGGGTGGGGTGTTGGCGGGTCCGCACAATTAAGGAGCTAAAAAGTCTCAACTCTGCAGTGTCGCTTCCGCCTCCTGATGCTTTCCACGGACTTGTTCTGGTGCTATTTTGTGGCTTGTTCCTGGTTGCTTTTCCCAGATAACGTTTATTTATAACTGCTGAGAGACTGGGTTGCACAACGGTTCCATATCAAGAGTGAAGTAGAAAAAAGCAGCCGTGTTGCGCCATGGGTAGAAGCTTGCCCTCTTTGTGGGCAAGTTACTCAGAAGTGGCACGCACCTTGGGATTGAAGTGAAAATTAAACGAGATAATGCATAAAAATGGGCGTGACCTATCTGGCACTGCATGTAGTAAGTATTCTCAGTAAATGGAAGCTAATAAAAATAATAGTGGACCATTCTTTTATCTATTGAATCAGAAAGGAGAAAGGACAGAGAAAATAGTTATCTAGAAGACCAAAGTTGCCCAACTTCATTTTAGCCCAGTTGGTTGCAATCATGGGTGCACATTAAAATTACGTATAGAAATTTTCAAAAATACCCTACATTGCCTAAGCCTCACCCTAGTGTTTAACGTAATTTGAGTGGAATCCTGGCTTACCCCAAAAGAAATGCAAGTGTAGATGTGAGACAACATCAATAACGGACTTCCTATTAATTGAGGAAACAGGATTTCTACTGGATATAGTTGCAGATATATAATATTTGAAATTCACATTTTACTAATCACATGGTGTAGTTTGGATCTGTAATGCCCTCCAAAGGCTCAGGTTGAAGGCCTGCTCCCCAGCTGGTGGTGTTATGGAGGAGAGGAAAGGGACTCAGGAGGTGGGGGGTCTAGTAGATCAATGGGGACTTTGAAGGGTATTTGTGGAAAGCGGACTGGGCCTTGCTCTGAGTTACTCCATGATGTATAGAAGGGTAGTTTTCAAGCTGTGCCTAACCCTGAGCAATTCTGTTTTGTGAAAGCAATGGTTTGCCGTGGGTTACTCCATTTTGAGTACAAGTGCTAATACAGAATGACTACACCTTGCTTGTACAGGTGAACAACCCCTATTTGCTTAGCACAACCATGAAGCACAAATTGATAAATAACTTACTCATGTCAACTATCAAACTAAATCAGAAGCACCTAGACTTGTCATTCCAAATCATCAGAAACACAGGAGTTTATCAGCCTCCAGATGTAACCCTCTCACCTAAGACCCATAAAGGCAGGATTTCCCCAAGCCTGGGCATGGCAGCATGCTGACTCCCATCACCTAGTCACTTATCAGGAGACTTGTTCAGGACAATTGCCACAGCAACGAGTCCCTGGTTCAGCCCCTCCCAGTTTCCACACAACCCTGTCTCTCCTGCTGGTTACACACAGGTCCACTACAAGCTGCCACTCCAAACTGATACTTTAAATTGACACTTTGAAACTGCCATCCCTGCCTCCAGATACTCTACTTGACAACTCAAACTGGTTTCTTAAAACCCTTATCTGACCACCTACAGTGACTCTTGACTCTTTGTATTCATATCACCTGTGCTCTTGGCACAGCATTCTCTACCCCTACACCATCTTAACCCTTTCTTTGCTCTTCTTATAAGATTGTGTGAATTATGATGGGTAGACTGAGTGCTGCAGATACCAGAAATTAAGTTCAGAATGGAATAAAGGAATTTGTGACTGCCTGACTTATGACTATCAGATGACTCATGAGAGTCAGTGAATTGCAACCACTGAAAGTGGTGTAACTTATGAAATTATTGTTATTAAAATAAATCCTGACATTGTAGAAAGACAAAAGAGAGTTTGGTCTATGTTAATGGCATAGCTTGTTCATGACAGTTATGTTTTGTTCCTAGGTCCTTCCTCTCTTCCTCTCTTCCACTCTCTCCTTTGATTGGCCCTCTTTCTCTTCCTCTTCCTCTTCTACTCCTCCTTCACCTTTGTCCTTCTCGCTCTTCTTCTCCCTCTCCCCTCTCTTTGCCGACCAGGTGAGTAGCTCTGCTGTGCACTAAGCTCTCCACCATGACCTCTTCAAAGCCAAAGTGATGGGGTCCAAGCAACCATGGACTGAAACCTCTAAAACTATGAGCCAAAATTAATTTTTTCTCCTTTTAAAGTGCCTAAATCAGGTATTTTGTCACAGTGGTGGAAGGCTGTCATACCACATTATACTTTATAAGTAGAGAAGATCAAGTTGTTTCTATCCCATTTCACAGTTTTCTGAGAACTTTTCTTAATATGTATTGCTCCATAGAAGCACACATTTGTCATAATGTTGCTAACCTTAGGTATCCTACAGAAGAAAGCAAACCCACTCTTCAGGAATCATTTCAACCACTTACTGAAATAAATTTTAGAAATTATCCAAAAATTTTTTATTTCTCTTCTTTTCCTGGCACTTGTTCTTATAATCCTCACATTTTGCCTCCTTCTGTGGTAGGAATTTGCATCCCTATTACTCATTTCTCTTACTCTAAATATTTCTAGATAGCAAAAAAGGCATATTATTCATTTCCGTCAATCTTGGAAGCACAGAATATATTAGGTTCTCAGGTGTTTGTTGAATTAAATATTTTCATATGTTAAAACATTTTTATATGTTAATATATAATGTCATGTTAAAATATTTAAATATGTATTCAGTAGCAAATCATTACACCTTGACATATCTTTTGAGAAAGTACTTCATAAAAATGTAAAATGTATAAGCTTACAGTTTTCTGACTCTTTACTGAATGCAAATTTTTAAAGTTATATCATTCTAACATAAATAATCATAAAAGGAAGACTTCACCTTTCAAAGTATCCTTTGAAAAGTTATAAGAAGTTGTCTTTAGTCTTTGAATTGTGACTAATATTTTATATAAATAGTAGCTGAATTCATGCAGTTAGGTGAAACCTATTAATGATGCCTTAAAAAGGTTTTGTGACTGTTGTCAGCTTGGAAATTATGTCTTCTGGAAGCTGTAATGAGTTTATCTCATTAACTCTGGAACATTCAAATTATGCATTGCTTTGTGTGCTTAAACCAAGATAGCAAATAGTGCACAACCATTAAATGAATTATCCTTTCTTAGTAAAGCACCAAGCACTCCACATTGTATAGCCTCTAAACCAGCAGAAAGGTGATTCCCAGTCCATCAAGAAGATAATAATTAGAGAGACATAAATAACCCTGTGGTTAATAAAGCGTCCATCCTTACATAAATTTCTCAGCAGTAATGGATCTGTCAACACACCCACAGGTAATTAAAATTCTACAAGTACATTCAAAGGTTAATTTATACTTAAGAATTAAAGGATTATCACCTCTCCAGAACCTAGACTATGAAGACATATTAAGTTGGAAACTTTTTTTTTTTTTTGATACTAGGAATGAACCCAGGGATGTTTTACCACTGAGCTACATCCCCAGTCCTTTTTATATCTTACTTTGAGACAGGGTCTTACTAACTTGCTGAGAGTCTGACCAATTTGCTGAGGCTGGTCTTGAACTTCTGATCCCCTAGTCTCAGTTCTCCCCATCCCCAATGCTGAATCACAGATTACAGGTATGTGTCACCATGTCTGGCTCTAGAGTCAGAAATTTTCTATCATACATGAGACTGCTGATTTTTATGGTTTGTTTTTGTTTTTGTTTTTGTGTTTTTGGTGGGGAGAGAACCATATGCTATTTTTGATAAGGAACCAAAGTTTATCACTTTTCTAGTATTTACATTTACTAGTATTTACATTTACTAGTATTTTACTAGGAACATTGCTTTCAAGGACTAATACCATCCATACCATTTACCCCTAAGCAGTGATTTCATAAATACATACAATTTTAGTTTTATGCCATGTATATAATGTTTGCAAAATGAATACACAAAAGTGATACATTTATACAGACCAAAATTGAGCATTTATTTACATATTCTTATCCAAGAAAAATCTGTTTATTCATATTGCTTCCCTTTCCGTTTTGTCTCTTATCATTTCATACTAGTTTTCTTCCTCCAATTTCTGGTAATTCATGGATTTCTGTTCAACAATTAGGATAGGGTATAAAAAAAGAAGTATGGAAGTTCTGGGCTTGTAAGTATTACATTTTTACTGTGGCCTCAGATTATTTTGGGGGAGGACCCCAAAATAATTACTTACTTTTAGAAAAAAATCCCACTAATTTCTGGCACTCAAATATAAGCACAGGTATAAACACAGGGTGGCCAGTGTTCTGGAAAGATGACTGGAATAGGACAGGTAGCCTCAATTTAAGTACCTGTTTATAAGCTTTTATTTAATCCTTGTGTATTCAATAGGGTATTCCACCTACCCATTAGTTTGGTGACCCCTTGTCTAAAAACTCTCTTTTTCTTTTTCCCTTTGGGGCACTGGGGATTGAACATGTTAGGCAAGTACTCTACCATTGAGCTACATCCCTAGCCCCAATCTCTCTTTTTTTCTCACTCTACAGAATAAACATCCAGTCTTATGTAATAGTGCACAGGGGTAGAGATGGGATATCAATGTTTAAATTATTTTAAAATTAACTTTGAGTCAATCTCCTTATTTTCAGCCTCACCTCCATCCCACTCTCAAATATCCAAATACTATTAAATTCGGAATCTCTCAGAAATGTTCACTTTGACCACTGCTGACTTAGAATCCATTTTCTTGTGTATGTTGTCAGTAAATTCTCATCTTTCTACATACCTGTCCCAAAGTTTGATGTTTTCTTTGTCCTGTGTTTACAGGCCTTTTGAAAACTCCGTTTACTGTCGTTTTGTTTTTAGTGCTGAGGATCAAACCTGGGTCCTCATGCCTGCAAAGCAAGAGCTCAACCACTGAGCCACACCCCCAGCTGTATTTACTGTAATTTTAATGAAGTTTTCATGAGAAGTGGAGGTGAATGTATGCGTTTAAATCTCCACCTTTCTACAGAAATCTGCCCTCAATTGCAGTGAAATGTCCCTAGGCATATTTAAGTTTTAAAAGTCTAAAAAGAATGAGTATCTTTACTCTTCTGAATCTCAAACTATCATATTCCTCTCTTAATTTGTACTGTAATTCAACATGTTTTCTCTCTGCCTTATGAATTATACAATGTCATGTTTTCATATGTTCAACAGTTAGATTTTTCTATGTGTCTTTTTTCACCATTTCACCATTTCATCTTTATTTGTATTGTCTTCTTGATCATCTTCCTTCTTTCAGAAGCATGTACTTTCCAAACTTCTTTACTGACGATCTCCTTAAAGTAAAAAGATCTGTGTGGCTTATGTTGATCTAAAATTTAGTATCTGTGTTATCCCTGAATTCTGGAGATATCACAATATTCATGTTCTTGTTGAATGTTGCTTTTCCCACATTCTCTAATTTCATCCTCTGGGATGCCAATTAGATATATGTTATACCTTCTCCTTCTATCTTATTGTCTTGTGTTTTGCATGTATTTTATATTCTTAGCTGAATTCTAGGTAATGATTACAGTTTTATCTACTAGTTAACAACTTTCCCTTCAACTATATTGAATCTATTTATTACTTTTAATGGTTTGTATTAACTTTCATCACTTAAGAAAATACCCCACGTAGCCTTCTTTTGGAAAAAGAGAAAGACACACACACACACACACACACACACACACACACACAGAGGCAGGGCTGGGAGAGGGAGAGGGAAGGGAGAGGGAGAGAGATATATTGATTTAGTTCATAGTTTTGTAGGTTCAAGGTCATTGGTACCTGCTCAGTTCTGGGGAGGGCCCCGTGGAACATGGTCTGTGGTGGGAGGCAATGAAAAGAGCACATGTCTGGGACCAGAAGTTATATCTCAAGCCAGAAACCAAAGAACTGGGTGGGCTTTAGAACAGGCTCAAGATTTTAGTGAGATGGCAAAACCAGACCTGGTTGTGAAATGAAATCACAAAAATGTTATGGTAAGAAGTCAATACCTGGGGAAGGGGTCAGTTCAGCTCCACTCTCTCAGCTTTCTCCAGGAAACCTAGATTAACTATGGGTCTACCTTTTGAATTGTAAATAACTGCCCTAGAAATCTGACTACTCCTTCTTGAAATGTAACAGATGCTTGTGAAAAGAGCCTTTTCTTCTTATCTGTTTCTGTAAGCATGCTTTATATTACAGACCCTGCACAAGGTCTTCAGCTGCATAGAATAGGAATTTTTTTTTTTTAAGAGGTAAAAGTCCCTATGATAGGATGGGCCTACGATGACGTCAAATAACCTATAAATATTGTGAGAAACTGTGAATCAGTTCTCAGAATTTGGAGTTTTTATTTTCCTCTGGGCCCACCAGTGTAAAAAAAGGTTGAAGTTCTGCTCTCCAAGTGCTGCTTGCTGCTTCTCCAACACAACATTAGAACAACTCGCTCTCCATAGCTCATTCTAGAAGACTGGTATTCCTTTCTAAGAGCAGTACCTGTGGGACCTAAGGACCTACGAACCACCCACTGGTCCCACTTTTTAAAGGATTCCATTGCCTCCCAATAGTGCCACCCTAAGATTCAATCCTTTATAATCACATGAATGCTTGGAAGGAACAAATATTCCATATTCAAACCACAGCATGGGTTTTAATTTGTTATATTTTCATAGATATTTAGTCTTATTTTCATATCCATTGGTTTCTTATTATCTGTTCATACTACCAATTTCTCTTCTACTTCTTGAAACATAGCAAATGTACTTTATATATATATGTTAATGTAAGCATATATTATATATATAATATGTACAATATGTACAATAATTAGATCATCTGAAACCTTTCAGTGTCTCACTTTATTTTTTTGTTGTTTAGGCAGATTCTTGCTTCTCTTTATATGTGTTCATCACTCTCATTTCCTCAATTATTATTATTTTTAAATTTTCTGTATTACTGGGGATTGAACCCAGAACTTCGTGCATGCTAGGCAAGTGCTCTTTCACTGAGCTACGTTCCACAACCCCACTTTCAGGGTTTTCCTACTAAATTTGGTAGTGAACTTCAGAAAGAAAGCTGAGAGAAAAAGTCATAACGCCTGATGTTGGTGACCCACACACCCATAGGGCATTTAGAGACTACATGATTTGATGTTTGCTTAGCACTCTGGGCATACTAGATCAAAGATACTTGGCTTACCCAACATAAACCCATTTAATTTATACCCAGATTATCACTTAAATGTTACAGAAGTGTACAGAGCCTTGTGTACTTTACATTTCACTGGTGTCTTTTTAGCTGGAGACAACTTTCTGTCTGATAATAACAATGCTTTACATTTATAGGCAGTAAAACATCTTTCATGCAAGGAGTTCAAAGAACTCAGTAATTATGACTCATTGTTCTTTAAATTATCTCTATAAAACTGGAGGTGATGTAAATATTGACGGCACTTCAGGAATCAGAGATGGAATTTAGAATAAGTTCCCCTTTCTTTGATTATACTGTAACAAATAGCACACATTCCCTCCCTGTAAAGATCTTCAAGGGTTTCAGGTACATTTACAAGAAAGACAATTCTTAACTCTGAAGAGTGTAGCACTTACTCTTCAAGTTCATCTCCTACAGTAACTACAGACACTTTGCAGATACTGTTCCCTCTGCCTGGATACCTACCACTTATCAAGTGGATATCTCCTAATAGTCTCCCCTTTCAGATCAACTGGCTCTTCCCAAAGGGGCACGTGGGTAAGCATACTTCCAATTAAATTAAATTCTAGCATTATCATTTCTAAAGCATAGATGGATGGAGCATGTGATACCGCCATTTACCGGTGATGAGTTCTGCTTGTCTGAAGTTTGAACACTAGAGAAGCACGCCAAGGCAAGCATATTAAGCAGGTTTTATTTAAAAGTAGTAATAATACAGACTTCTCCCAGGAGGGAGAAGGGGACCATGGCTGATGTTCTAGTATCCCAAGAAGTGAGCGTGCCCTACGTCTTTTATAGATTAAGGTCTCTTTTGTTCTCCAGTTCTCTCCCCACTTATCTCTAGTTCCTGCATATGTGACTAGGCCTGGTTTTGCAGGTGAGATACATAAAGTGAGAAGCGAATGGGCAGGGGGAGGGCCAAGGTGATTCAGCCAGGCAAGGACCCAGGGGGCATTAATTAGCAGCTCCTTGCCTGCAGTCCTTGATAAGGGCAGGTAAATTTGGTAATCAATGGGCTCCGGAGATCCTTGACATTCCATTCTCCCAGGGGCGGTCTCCAAATTCCAGAGGCAGATGGCTTTCATGGCCTCCATTTCCTCAATTTGACCCGATCCCCTATTTCTACACTAATTGCCTGTCCCCAATTCTGGCTTCACATGGATTGCTCAAAGGTCAGGGAGGAACTGATATTTTAGTCTTAGGGTATTCCCCAGTCAGGGCACTTGCCACAGCTGCAATTTCATATTTGAATGTATTAATTATTGGATCGTTTGATGAATGCCTACCTCGCCCCCCCAACTGTAGACTCCATGAAGGCAAGCAACATGTCTATTTTTCCTTACTGCTGTAACCCCAGCAGTAATTTAACACTTTGTGCTAAATATGGGTTTTAAACACATGTATTGACTGAATTAATTTGTATTCTTAGGGAAAATGTTCTTTCAGAATTTGAACCCAAATCCTGGAACTTCAACTTGAAATTGACATTCTAAATTATTACTCTAATATGTTTCAATAGAGGAATGTGTGGCAACTTACTTTCAAATAAAACCATTGAAATTCCAGTAAATTGAGACAAATTAGAAATGCAGTGAAAGCAGGAGAGTTCAGAAAAACTGAGATTGAGGAGAGCTACGATAATTAATGAGAAAATTATCTCTGGTCCTTAGAAATCTGAGATTAGACAAGAAAGCTAGTGGATTGTTTTTATAGCAGGAGTCCCCACTTGAATCCATGAGGGGGACTCCTCTCTCCATATTTCTTTGGATCCTAGTAAGGAGGGACTCTGTCCTTTTTTTAGGGCACCTGAGGTGAGAAGATTGGATGCATTAGAGGTCTCTACTCTCAGGCCTTATTGAATGGTTCACATCTGAGACTCCTGGAGATCTACTGTCTGCAAAAACCTTAGTCATACTGCCTGGGTGCTCGAGTGTGACAGAATGGGCAAGAATCCCTTTTCTTGTGAAGTCAGGCTCTTTGTTTTAGTACAAATAACAATTCATCTCCTCCACCCCGCCCCTTTTAAACAGGGGCCTTCATAATCCTATCTGTGTTTTGAAAAGAAAACTCTAGAGGCATTGCTAAGGATAGAGAAGGATAGATGGGAAAGAGGATGGTTAAGAAACAAAAGCAAGGAAATCAGTGAAGAAATTAGTGCCATGGTCACAATGAAAGTTGGAAGGTCTGAACTCAAGTCATGGCAGCAAGTGAGGTTTGAGAGGTATTTTAGAGGAAGGACTAGAAAGATTTGAGCCCAGTTGTATGTGGGCAGTGAGGAAAAGGAAAAAAACAGGCTGTCTCTGGTTTCTAGGTTTGGGCAGTCCTTGGGTAAGTGTGCTATTAACTAGATAAGGAAGCAGAAGAGCAGGTTCAGTGGAGTGCAAATGTTAGGTTTTTGGCGCCTGGGGGACATGCAAATGGATATGCCCGAAAGAGAGACGACCTGGCTGGAGATCCAGATTTGGAACCTAGATCAACTCCTTTGAGGAATGAGTTTGAATTTTATAAATCACATCTCATAACAAATGTGGTTAATTTCTGATGGAAGTCCACAAATACCTGTTTAGCCTACAGTTTTACTGATAGAACATGATGAAATGTCATTTGTAAGAATGATTCTATGGGGACTCGCATTCACCTGGCCAGTTCAGTACTACAATAAAGCATCTTTTCTTGCCCTGACACAGAATTGTTAGCTGAGACTTCTTTGCCATAACTTATTCTCTTCCCAGTAACGATGGAGCATAGATCGTTTAAGGGTAAGTAAGCAGATTCTATGGCCTGGAACTAGTACTATTTGCAGGCTTAGGGAGAAGGGGCTACGTTTTCATTTAAAGAACTAAGTGAGAGGATTGGCAATGTTTCCGGTAGGGAAAGTGATCTAGCAGGTGTAGATGCTGGTGGGATGGAGTAGAAAGTTGGAGCGAAGGACCCTGATTATTGTTAGAAGAGTGAGTCATAAATAAGAAAGCCTGGGAACCACAGATCCCGGGCCACTTTGGTGACATTAATGGGTTTGGGAGAATATCAGCCATGCATCCTGCTCATCAGCGGTGAAAAGAAGGAAGGTGAATGGGAGGGGTACTCAGGAGTGGGACTAGGTAGGCAAATGGTGTTCTGTTGACATCAGGTGACTGCCTGGTTAGGACAGCCATTCTACAATAGAAAGAACATATATTTTTCCAACTTACAAATCAGACTTTAAAGGACTAGGAAGTTTGTAAACTTCTGATAAAGGAAGAAAACTACTATTGTTCAAATAGAAATTCTGTCTAGGTGATCTTAACTGTCCCTACTCTTACAGGCTTAAAAGTCATTTAAGACCACCATTTGACCCAGTCATCCCACTCCTAGTTTTATACCCAAAGGACTTAAAATCAGCATACTGCAATGATACAGCAACATCAATGTTTATAGCAGCTCAGTTCACAATAGCTAAATTATGGAACCAACCTAGGTGCCCTTCAATAGATGAATGGATAAAGAAATTATGGTATATATACACAATGGAATATTTTTTTACACAATGGAATATTACTCAGCCTTAAAGAAGAACAAAATTATGGCATTTACAGATAAATGGCTGGAACTGGAGAATATCATGCTAAATGAAGTAACCCAGTCCCAAAAAACCAAAGGTCAAATGTTCTCTCTGATACGTAAATGCTAATTCACAATAAGGGGAGGGGTAAAGGTAGACATAGGAGAGTGATGGGAGGGGAGGGGGCATGGGGGTAGAAATGATAGTAGAATGAATTGGACATTATTACCTATGTGCATATATGATTACATGACCTGTGCAACTCTACATCGCATACAACAAGAAGAATGAGAGGTTTTACTCCATTTATGTATGGTGTGTCAAAGTGCATTAGAACAACCAACAACCAAAGAGTCAGTTAAGAATTCCTTATTCAGAAGCACTTGAAGTCAGTGTGCTGGTGTGTACCAGTAATTCCAGCTGATCAGGGGACTGAGGCAGTAAGATGGTTTGAGCCTAGCCTAGGCATATGAGACTAGTCTATAGTCTGAGCAATAGAGCAAGACCCCATCTCAAAAAAAAAAAAAAAAAAAATACTTGAAATGTTGAAGTCCCCTTATCATTAAAAAGAATTTGTGTTGATGATAAGCATCATGCTTTCATTGTAGTATAAAGTGAAATTATTTTTGTCTATAAAAATAAGGTGGTTAAATTTATTCTTTTTTTGTGCTTTCCTCTTCCCCTAGTGCTATTACCGAGCAATGATAAAATGGAGGAAAGAGTCTCCTAGGATGTATTACTAAAGGGAGATGAACTTCTGTTGTGTCAATGAGTCAGATAAACTTCTGATTTGGCAGAAGGTGCTGAGTGGGTGTGGCATTTGATCCTTTTTAGAAACTTGAGAAAATTGAGGAAATAACATTTAAATATATTTAATATGCATTGATTAAAAAAAAAAACTTTGGTGGGTACAATTTATAGCATCTTAGTTTTTGTATTATTCAGATGGAGATTAAGTGCTTTCTGGCTTGAACAAGTAGAAAGGCATTCAGGCCACATGTTGGACTCTACTAACCAATAGGAATTATCCAGACTCTGTTCTGTAGGTGTGTTAGGCTGTCTTTTTTGAGTTCTTTATTCTAATATTATGCATATCCTACCCACTGGATTCAGGAGAGAAGTGGACTTCTGATGAAGAGCCTGATCATATCTCCTATTGCTGTCAGCACATGGCTGCTGGTTTCCTGACATTCTTTGTGTGTAGATGCTCTATCATGCAGTAAAATTGCTTAATGGACAGGAGAAAAGTCAAATGGACAAACATTGGCAACTCAAATAAAAACTCAAAATGGATAATTAGGTTTAGTCTGCAGAACTACAAAAATCCATCTGCCAAACAACATGACTACAGTTTCCAGAGTCCAACTTCTTGTAACAGCTACTAACACTCCAATTAATCTCAAAGAAAGATGTGCACCAAGCTAAGGCAGAAAGAAGGAAGGATCCAAAACCAAGTTTAAAAAAAAAACAAAAAAAACAAACCTGAGTAGGTTGTGATCTTCAACAAAATAAGATCAGTTAAATAATTAGCTTCCATGGTATCCCAAGTTAGATAATTTTTTTTATTCATTTGATCTCCTCATCCCCAAGGCTCCAAGGGACTTCCAGGCATTTTAAGCCCCTATGCTGAACACAAAAGGCTAAAATATCAGGAAGAGCAGTGGACTTTCTCCATAAGCTACCTCTAGTGTGCTATGGCTTTGGGAGAGTATGAACACAAAGGAGGTTCTTATTTTCAATTATAGGAGGGATCAGTGAAATATGAACATGAATATATCAAAAGATGGATACAGAATTGGGCCCTTTTAGCAGGCACACTGACTTTAGCATTGGTTGGTTTGACTATAGATGACCCAGTTGATAGCCAGAATAGATTATCTATAAGAGAACTAATGGGTTTCAAGATGGCGGCCTAGAGGGCGGCTGCATTTCACGTTGCTCCAGGACGCAGGATTCAAAAGAGGAGATAGTGAGAGACTTGGGACCAACTCAAAGCCGCCGGGTGAGTCTCTCCCGTTGGGGAGGCGTCTCGGATGGGGCAGTAGCCCCGGAACGCAGGGAATTTGTGAAGTGGAGTTGCTCGGCGAGACGCCCCTCCCCCCGCTGGAGCGGTAAACACGGACAACTGGGATCATCGTAGAGGAGGCGGCTCAGCACAGCGCTTGGACTCGGAGCAACCACTGGGGCTCTGGGCGGCTGCCTGAGGAGGAGCTGCATGGCGAGCTGTTTAGACCCAGAACGACCACTTCTGAACACCGGGGGGTTGCCCGGAGGAAGAGGAGGAGCATGGTGGGTCGCTTGGTCTAGGAGTGACTGCATCAGAGCCACAGGCGGTTGCCAGAGGAGGAGGCGAGTGGTGAGGTGATTGCACTCAAAGCGACCCCTCCTGAACACCGGTGGCCTGCCTGGAGGAGGAGCGAGGTAGGTCACTTGGTCTTGGAGCCACCACCCCTGAACACCCGGGGGGCTACCCCGAGGAGGAGGAGGAGGAACAGGGCGGGTCACTTGGACTTGGAGTGACTGCCTAGGGCTACGGGCGGTTGGCGGGAGGAGGAAACACGAAGTGAGTTGCTTGGACTCCTAGTGACTGCGTCGGAAACTGGGCTGCTGTCCGGTGGAGGAGGTGTGTGGCGGGTCTCTGGGTATCGGAGCTATTGTACGGGGCTCCAGGTGGCGGCTCAGAGGAGGGGCCGCATAGCCAGGCAATTAGGTGCAGAGTAGGGTCCCAGGAGCTAGGTGGCTTCTTGCTGGAAGAGCCACACAGAGACACGCCTAGGGGCGGAGCAAAGTTTCCAGGACTGCGGGCAGAGTCTCTGGGAGAGGCAGCCTAAGGAGACTCGCCTGCGGAGGGTGAGGCTCCCAGGCCCAGGAGGTAGGTCCGGGCCCCTGGGAACGTTGCAGAGGAAGACAGCCCAGCCCAGGCGGTAGTTGTAGATTGAGGGGAACCTC
Source organism: Sciurus carolinensis (assembly GCF_902686445.1). Lineage (NCBI taxonomy): Eukaryota > Metazoa > Chordata > Mammalia > Rodentia > Sciuridae > Sciurus > Sciurus carolinensis. The sequence goes on along the minus strand of NC_062221.1, from coordinate 115,746,601 downwards.
TAGGAAGGGAACTGACCAGCGAGACGTTCCCACGGAGTGAGTCTTCCCTACTGGGAGAGGTTTTCCCACAGGGACGGTAAAACCAGAGACACAGGCACAAACAGGACTTGCCTCAGCCCGCAGCCTAGTTCCCCGTTGGATGACCATTGGTCAACAAGTGGAGGCACCTCTGCCCACTAGCAGGGAATATACACCACCTGAGGGTCACCACCCTAGAGAGGCAGCTTCTTTGTGGAGCTCCGCATTGTCAACTTCCTCCAAGACTTCAGGCTACTGAAGGATAAGAGGGGATATACTAGCAATCTTCAGGGACATTTTAAGTCAATAGAGGAAATCTGCAATATCTTAATGACCCACTGATTCCTGAACAATATGAGAAAACAAGGGAAGAAAATGCCCCAAACAAACCTAGATGTTACATCAATAGAATCCAACGACAGCATGGCAGAAGAAATGCCAGAAAGGGAGAACTAATGGGTAGTGATTTGACTTGGGCCGAATTTCTCCAGAGGTGGACACTGAAGTACATGTTGAAGTCCAGGTTGGAAGGTGGTCTCAGGAAACACAGGCAGGGGAATAGGGAAGTAAGACAACCATGAAATAAAGTCATAGAGGGTATGTTTATTGAGCTGTTTGACTCTATCGGGTCAAGCCCATGGAGCCCCTGGAAGACTCTTTTGAGTAGGTCTTGGAGTTCACTATTTGAATGGTAAGAAGTCGAGATATTTGTTCACCATCTGCCAATGGTTGAAGGCTATTCCAGGAGGCATCAACTCCCAAGCATCTCCCACCCATCCCTCAGGAGTTTAGCACTCCAGCAGCTGGAGAAAACTCTCAGGCATCACTGCCTCTAGGAAATGTGGGGCCAGCAAATGCTAAGTGGATACAGGACAGGCATCTACAGCATTTGCTACATAATTCTTTGGTTGTTGTTGTTTTCTTTGTGTGTGTGTATGTGTGTGATTATCAATCAGAGAATTGGATTAAAGTTATTAATCTTCTCATTATAAAAATAATACATGCAGATATATATATGATTTTGCATTCAATTTGTTGGGATTTTCACCTGAAGTGCCAGGGTCTCTATCTTTAGGAATTTATTCTGATTTATAGAATATTTTCACCTTTTTTCAGCATGCTGGAAGACAAATCCAAGATGGATAGGACCTGCTAGGGAGTTATCAATATTGAATGGTCTCATGGAAGAAATTATTGTGAGATCTGAATGACAAAGTCTATAGTTATATGGAGATACCATGATCTTAATGGAGGGAGGGATAACAGTCTTGGCAGGACTCAGCTATATGAAGGAGGAAAAGTCAGGTGTTAATATGGCATGCAGGCTATCCAAATATCATTGCAAAGGTATTGTGTCAGAGAGAAATGCCTAGAGACTAAAGAACAATGTCTTTCCAAATTAGGGGAATTGTGAACCCTAATTTGATACTGGTGCAGTCGCCTAACAGTCCTGGAGGAACAGTACAATAGTCTATTTTATTTTACATTTTGTTTAAGTAGGTATTGCAATTACGACTCCAACTTCAATAGGTATATAAGGATATACAATTAATTTTTTTCCTTATACCTGACTGCTAGTCACCTAGAATTCCTTCAGAAGCCATAAGTGTGATCAGTTTCTATCATGGTGGTATGAATGGCTGTGGGAAGGATAGTCTCAGTACCTAAGAAAATAAACCATTATTGAAACGGTGTTCACAATTGCTACTATGGCATCATGACCTTGGAACAAAGGCAATATCATAAAACCAGTAAGAGCATTCATGATGTCTATGTCTATTCTAGGTGAAAAAGGAGTTTTTTTGGGTTTTTTGTTTGTTTGTTTTCTAGGCTTCTGGGGTGGCTCAGACCTTGCATGTTGTGACAGAAACATTTTTCCCACTGTGGTGGATGACACTTCCCTGCACATCCCTTGTGGCAGGGTGACACCTTAATGAATGCCTGGTGACCCTCTGGTGGGGACTGTGTATGAACTTGCTGGCTTCTGGTGTGCACTGCAGGCTAGACTGGCAACAGGTGGGTTCACTGCCTAGAGAGAGCCTTCCTCTTAACTGGAAGCTAGCCATAAAACAACTCTCAAGGGCCGGGAATTCTGTGGTTTGTTTTCTAAGAGGACCTGCTGGTCCAGAGAAGAATAGTGGTGGCCAAGTGTTTGGCCTGCATGGTTCTCACATGGTGACTGAGTCATCGGAGGTGAGGAATGGGAGAAAGGATCTGTGACTTATGGACCAGAAGTTCCAGTTTTGGGGTGCCAGGAATAAATTATGGCCACAAACTCCCACCAACAAGATGGAGGAACAATTGTCCATGATTCAACATCTTGATAAACTGCCAGTGCTTTGTGGTTCTTTGTCATCTATTTTAACCAGCCTGACTTCCTTTAAGTACTGCCACTCTCAGTTCCTAAAGTCTCCTGATGACCAGCTTTAGCCTTTGGTTTGGAGTATGGGGGATGTGTATGTTTAACAAGTTTGATATCTCTGCTTGACCTTCATCGCTTAGGGAGAAATGCGCACCTGGTAATGACAAGACAGACTATAGACACATGTTAGTTCAGGTCCTTCAAGAAGCTGGTGTCATGGAAACAACCCAAGTGTCCATCCACTGATAAACCAATAAAAAAAATGTGGTGTATCCACACAATGAAATGCTATTTAGCCATAAAAAAATCAAAAAAAAACTGAAGTCCTGTCATTTGTGATTAGAAGGATGAAAATAAGATCATTATGTTAAATGCAATAAGGCAAGCATAGAAAGACACGTACCCCATGATCTCACTCATAGGTGGCATCTAAAAAAGTTGATCTCAGAAGTTAAGCTGGGACGGAGGGGGTAGGGAAAAATTGATCAATGGATGTAAACTTATAGTTAGATAATAGCGAAAAATTGGTCAATGGATGTAAACTTATAGTTAGATAATAGCAAAAAATTATGGTTTGCTATTGCACAGTAGAATGACTATAGATAAAAAAAATGCACTGCATGCTTCAAAAAGCTAGAAAGAAGGATTTTGAAAGTTTCACCATAAAGAAATAATTGATGTTTAAGGAGATAATTGTTTTTGCGGTGCTGGGGGTGGAATACAGGGCCTTGTGTTTGAGAGTCAAGCACCCTACCAACTGAGCTATATCCCCAGCCTGTTTAAACTGATTTAAACATTATACAATGCACATGCATCAAAACATCAGGCTACTCCATTGATATATAGAATTTTTATGTTTTTTATGTAGTGATTAAAAATAAATTTAATTAAAAATTCAAAAATAAGTAAAATTTAAATTAAAAATAGTAAAAAGTTACAAAACAAAATAAAACAAAACAAAAGAAGTTGATGTCAAGATGATATTCAAACTATAAAAAATTTCTTGCAAAAAACACCTCTAAGGGAAAATGGAGACGGAACAAAGGAGGCTGGAAGCACCTGAGATCACAATTCTGGTTTAACCTGGGAAGGAGAAGGGCAGGAAGAAAGGTGGACAGCAGACATCTTAGACTGCAGTGTAGTGCTAAGAACGTTTTGACATGACTGAGTGGGAGTTGAGCCAATGTCACCAGGTTAGGAATGGGTCTGCCTTTGTCTTCCCACCACACTTGATCCTTGGCTGGGAGCCGCCACAGGAAGCTTAACCTTGGTGCCAGGCTGCGGGGAATTCAGTTCTGTGATCATCCCATGGTAGCCATGAAAACAGGACTGTTTTCACAGTTTTGAAGATATTTATGATCAATTTTTGTAAGGAGTTTCAAGTGTTTCCAGATGGTAGCAGAGATTAAAGCAAAGCCACCGTGAATAACAACCAAAAACAACCTACGTTTGTATGTGCACCAAGCATTTCCTAAGTACTGCACATGCATTAAATCATGGAGTGCTTATAGCAACTGTGAGTTGACACATTAGACGGGACTGTTTCAGTTGCAAATGAGAGAAACTTGAGGACAATTGAGTGGAAAAAAAAAAGAGTATGTTTTTAAAATTGTTTAATACATATTGTTCATGTTGTTATAAAATGAGCCAACCAAATATATTGTTCCAAATTTGCCACATAATTTTAGCAAAGTCATTTGTTTCTGAATAATGGGTTAGTAGCTGGCCTGCTCCCCAATCTTAGCACTGATATTTCTAAATGAATAAGACAGATCCATGTCTTGGCTCTTCTCTGAGTCATCGGTTCTATGACTTAGTAACATAGATATTGGAGAGTAAGCCTTGGTGATTTAAAGCCATAAAGAGGACACTGAACTAAATATACCAATCAGGCACTTCATCTAACAAGTCTAGAAAGACTTGAATGATCAACCTATCAATGGTTATGGTCCTAAAAATAAAAAATTAAAAAGGGGGCTGGGGAGATGGCTCAGTCGGTAGAATGCTTGCCTTGCAAGCATAAGGCCCTGGGTTCCATCCCCAGCACCACAAAAAAAAAAAAAAAAAAAAAAATTAAAAAGAAGGTTTTTCTTCCAGATAGCTAAAATAAATAGTCCTGGAAAGAAGCGATCAGAAGCGGCCAACATAGCCACATTAACGGCAGAGCAGCTCTTTATTTTGTGGGTGAGCTCACAGCATGATGTCACCTTTCCTGCCATTGGTAATGGTATAGACATTTGGCCCAACGATTCCTGCACATCTGTTTATCCTTCTATCAGTTCTTGATATTGATCTTTCCAAGGGAAAAAAACATAAAGGAAATGATTGATAAATTTGGCAACATAAACAATTTAAAACATCTGTGTATCAAAAAATGTCAAACAAAATACAGAGGGAAATGACAAATGAGGAAAATATGTCAATACATGAAAAGTATAATTACCTTAATATTTATTTTTTTCAAGGTAAAAGATAATAAAGTTGAACCCCCAAGTTTAAAAATAGGTAAAATACTCAAAAGACATTTAGATATAAAAAAAGGAAAGTCTTCTGTGGTAATTATAAACATTGGCAATACTGAAAAACATATTGCCCCATGACAGAAGCTACTGGAATCAAACATTTGTATGCATTTTTTTGTGGGTATATTAACTAGTTCTTTGATATCAATTGGGGTGAAAAGCAAGAAGGGGCATGGAGTGAGTGCATGTAATTTGCAGTAGGTATCTTGAGACTGCAACATATATATACATTTTTTAATTCAAATTTCTACTTTAAAAATTTGCTTGAATAAATAATAATAAACCAGAAATCATTTATATATTTATTTTTAAAAAAAATTTTGTACTGGGGATTATACCCCAGGGGTGCTTAACTACTGAGCCACTTTGCCAGTACTTTTTAGTTTGATACAGGATCTCACTAAGTTGCTTATGACTTTGCTCAGTTGCTGAGGCTGGCCCCCAACTTGTGATCCTCCTGCCTCAGCCTCCTCAGTTGCTGGGATTATAGACATGCACCACTACACCTGGCACAAATAAGATTTAAAGTGGAGTTTGGTTAAGTATAGCTATATGATATATTCTTCCTCAACCACTAAAATATCCAAAAAGAATATTGAATAATGTGAAGAAATTGCAAAGTGTTAAGTAAAGACATCAAAATATAAAACTGAATGTATTTAGAACCTAGGTTTTTGAAATAAATGGTATACATTTATAGGTGCTGAAAAAAATACAGCATAAGTCTTACATCATAATGTAAACATTTAAATACAGATGAAGAAATATGAATGACTTTTAATTTTATCTTTGTGCTTTTTTTTTGTATTTTTAAGGTTTTCTGTAGTATAAATTAATTTTGTAGTCAGAAAATAAATAAATATTATAGATACTAAATAGAATCTTAAAGTTTCCTATTGTGTGATTACTTAAAGGCCAGACCCTAAGCAATAAAATTTCCTTTTTACATATTATGTCTGCATATAAAGAAGTTAAAATACTGATTTTTTTTATTAGAGCATTAAAATTATACATAGTATTTGGGTTCTTTTCGACATAATTATACATGCAAGGAATTTGATTTCAATTCCCATCCTCCCTTTTATTCTCTCCTCCCTCCCCCTTTTCTTTTTCCTCTACTCTATTCCTTTCACTCCTTTATTTTTGATTGGTACTTTCTATATATACTTAAAGGTGAAATTCCCTTTGATACGTTTATATATGTCTGTGACATGCTTCTGTTAGAGTCATTCCATATTTCGTTCCCTTTCCTTTCCTTCCTCCTTCCCTCTCATTCTTCAACTTCTATGCCACTGATCTTCCCTATATCTTTATGCTTAATGATCTCCAATCCCCCAGCTCCAACTGCTTTCCCCCCCCTTATTTTGCTCTAGCTCCCACGTATAGGAGAAAACATTAGATCTTTGATTTTCTGAGTGTGACTTATTCACTTAGCATGATTTTCTCCATTTCCATCCATTTACCAGCAAATACTATTATTTCATTCTTCTTTATGGCTGAGTAGAACTCCACTGTGTATATATACCACATTCTCTTGATCCATTCATTTATTGTCAGACATCTGGTTTGACTAGGGTAGTTCCGGCTAAGGTCCAACTACAAGTCATGCAGTGGATACCCTGGAATAAGATGTGGGAGCAAGGAGGGCTTGAGGCCAGCTCCTGAACTAGCTGTCCTGGGCCAGCTGCTCCCTGAGTTGCTATCATTGTAAAGGCCGTCTGCCTCTTAGAGCTCTCTCTTGGAAATCTGGCCCCAGAGAATACCTGTACCTCCTCTACTTCACATTTTAAAGGACTTGGCACCAGCAACCCTAATAATAGCAATGTCTGTTTGGGAGCTCTGGACAAAGACTTTGAAGACAGTTGGAATACTCACTTCCCTGCAGTTGTTCTGCTCTCTGACCTGGGTGGGAGGGACCTCCGCTGTGGGTCTCACACTGTAGTCAGCCGCACACACCACAGAAACATGCACAAAACAAATATATTCAAGGACATGGGCATCTTTGGCATTCTAATGTGCATGCTGGCACAGAATGGCTACCCTAAATGGTCCCTCCTAAGGCTAACATTATCTAGACCCCAGGGAAATGACTGATTCTCCACACCAATGTCCTTGAAACAAAAGACCACTGCAACCAAATGTAAAGTGAGGGCAGATGGTTGCCAATCTCAGAAATAGGCACTGCCTCAGAATGTGGGGAGACAGCAGGGCAGGAATTCCTGCATCCAAGAGATGGGACAAATGGTCAGATCCTTCCTAGTTTAACAAAAGTGCCATTTTCTAGTCAGTGGGGAGATTCCATTTCCCTGCTGTGTTTATGTTCCCAAGTGTGAGTACCCCTGAAGGTATTCCAGAATCTCAGGGGGCCTAGCATGGTGGGCACACCTGTAGTCTCAGCTCTTTGGGACCTTGAGGTGGGAGAATTTGCTTGAGCCATGAGTCCCAGACCAACCTGAGCAACAGTGTGAGACCCTGTTTCTAAAACAAAACAAAAAGAATTACGTGGTATTTGGAACAGTGCCACATGAGGATGGATAGTTCCTGTTAGTCACGAATGTGTGTATATATGTTTGGACATAATAAAATAGGATCTTGATTCTTTATGTTGGCAACTGGGGGACACTGAGTGCCGGAATTATGCTTATTTTAATTTTAAAAACTATTAGGTTATAGTTAACATTTTCAAAATTTAAAATCATCACTTAATAAATTTGATTTACAATTGATATTGTTTAATTTTCATTTGTATTTTGCCTTTAATTTCAAAAGTCTTTTAAAAGAAAAATGCTGTTTTTGAAAAATCTAGCTCATATTTTAATTTCCACATTTTGATGGAAGTATTCATCAAATTTTGTGCATTTTGAAAACAATTGTTTGATTTGTTTTAATTCTTGAGATCATTACTGTCAATAGATTACAATTATAAGAAAATATTGATTATAACAATGACATTTATGCAAAGTAATTTATTTCAGTGAGGAGGTGAAAAGGGATTGATATAAAATCACTTATAAATTCATTATGTTTCTATTTTATTAGTGATTCAAACACCAAACAGAAAAGGACATTCAGTTCTTTTTCTTTTTTTCCCCCCTCTTCTGGTTTCTTTCTTTTTGTTTTTTTCTTTAGGAAAAATAAAATCACAAGATAATGATGAAATTATTTGTATAATTTTAAACAATCTCAGTTTTGTCCACATTAACCAGAACTTTAATGTCAAATTAATTTTCAGAATTTGACTTACCAAAAGTATTCTGTGGCTTCTCCACTTATCTACAGTCCCCTTTCAGAAGTGAATACTAGAGCAAAGAACAGAAAGGAATTTTAGTGGGGCAAATCTAAATAACAACTTTAGGAGGTATACATGATATATAAACAACAGGAAGTGGAATCTGCTACATGTCATTTTTCGTTTCTTAGCACTCAGAATGCGTCATAATCTGCGATTCCACAAATCTGTCAACAACATTCCTGGTAGGATTGCAACTAGGAGGGTTTTATGGAAAATATGCAAGGTATATTCAGAGTTTTACAAATAAAAATGGCAGTGATTAGATAACTCACATTGAGCTCTTGTATTGGCACTAAGTTTCATTTACATTGTTTTATTTAATTCTTACTATAGGAAAAATTATTATTATCTCCACATTAGAGAAAACCTAAGCCAATGCTTCCAGCACTTTCTCTTAATAATTGTTAAGAATCACTCAATTATTATTATAAAAACAATGTTTGCTTGTTACAAAGAACTTATACAATACAGAAAGGTGCAAAAAGGAAAGTGAAAAAAATTGTGAAATTCTATCATTAAGAAATAACATAGTGGTAATTTCACTGAAGACATTTATAATAGAAAGAGGAAGAAACAAACAAAAGACAAACTTTTCCACAAATCAGTTCATAATATGAATCCTATTCCTAAATGCAGCATTATTTCAAATTTATAATAGAAGAAAAAAAAAGTAAAACCAAAAGAATTTTTGAAATTTGAAATCAACATATATTATCCCCATAAGAGATACTAATTCCTAAAAGGTTTCTTCTGTGCTAACAATGAATTGGTGAAAAATGCAAAAGGTTGCAGTTGTGTTTACCTTTTAATAAAATCATTGCATTTCAGCTGATATTAATTAGCATCCATTGGGTAAGAGATTGAAGGCTGTAGAGCTCCCACAATTGCTGCCGACTTAATTTACAATATTATTATTATAATCTACACATTGTACAATTTTTAACAATTATTTTCCATTTTGTATCAAATTTTCTAGCATAATTTAGCATCATTTCTCCAACTGCAAAGTTAAGGCTCACCACCAGTTTTTTCACCACATTTTCTCATTTCTGAATGCTTTGTTTTGATGAATGTCTTAATTGGCTCTTTTCCCTTAACAAGTACAAAGGATCTTGCACTGCCTAACAATTTTCATCTATGAAAATATGTACTTATTTTATTCTTGAATAGCATCTTGTCTGAATATATTATTCTTGGGTCACAATGTATGTTATCTTTGGATCACATTCTATTTCCCTTTTTGAAGATTGTTTTAATTATTGGGGTGAAACAAATTACTGGAAATTTTAGCTTCTTAACCCAACAAACCTTTATTATTGTACATAGTTTCTGAGGATCAGGAATCTGGGAGTGGCTTCACCTCTTGGCTTTGCTCAGGATCTCTTCATCAAAGATATTGCCTTCCAGCTGTGGGTGAGGGCTGCAGTCATCTCAAGGGCTGGGTAGGGCTGGAGGATCCATTTCCAGTTTAGATCACTCACATGATTGCTGTAGGGAGGTTGTAGGTTGGCAGAAGTCTTCAGTTCCTTGTCGTGGTGGCCTTTGTGAAGCAACAGGCTTACCCAGAGTGAGTGTTCAAAGGGAAAATTAGAGTGCCACAGGACTGAAGCGGCAGTTTTTTTTATAACCTAGTCTTGAGAGCGACATACCGTCACTTCTGCAGGATTCCACAGGTCAGAGACCACCCTGTTAAACTGTACAGGAGTGTGAAAACCAGAAAGCAGAGATCATTGAGGTCCATCTTGGACATTGGCTCCCATTGCTGTTTTTCCATTGCAGTATTTCCCTGAAGAAGGCAGAAGAAGCAGCCTGAGTATTCTTCCTTTGGTAGTAATTTATGTAAAAAACCCTAGATGCCTGAAAGAAAATATTAATTTTTGAGGCTCATTAGTTTGTCTGTGAGTTGAATATTTTTACCAAATTTTCTTGGAGATGATATTTTACTATGTGGATTTAGTTTGGGGTTCATTTCAGAGATTTTTCTTGCATTATATCTTTGAAGGAAATTAAATGTCTTTGCATTTTTTGGATTCTCTTCCTCAAGAACACCAGTTGTTCTTAGATCAGCTTCCATATCTGTTAGCCCTTCTCTAATTGCTTTAATTTTTGTCTTCTTCATTCTGCTTTTAATATCTTTTAGTGGCAGTTTTTAACCTGTGTTTATTAGATTCTTTACCATTTACTATGAATTAATTAGTTATATACTCATGTTGTTTTGGTTCTCGTTTTTTTTTTTTTTTTCTTTAGAACTGCAATATTTATCTTTTTCCAAAATAACATTCTTTGGTAATTTTGTCTGAGACTTCTTGATTTATTCAATTCATGTTTTCATTGAGCAGTTTTGAGTGTAAAACATCATAAGACATTTTCTTTTATTCTTTTTAGATGGCCCTAAATATTTTCCAGTAGGATTGCATCATAATAACCAAGTGGGGGAATATGCAATAATATTAAATAACTGTGACTTTCAAGTCCCCTAGGTCTAAGACATCAGAAATAGAAGTACTTTTCTTCCTTTGCCCTCCCAGCATGACCAGGGAATTGGGTGGTACTTTAGTAATTATGTAGCCCCATCCATTGTGAGATGTTCCTACAAATCCAGTAAAGTCAACCTTGGTGCAGGTTTAGTAAAAGAAAATTACAACTAATCTATAGAACTTTTTTCCTAAAATTATTCAATCATTGATCCTTTTAACAAAAACTCCTAGAGATTATCCAAATTCTTTTATTGGAATTTTGTCATATTAAATATTGCAAAACCTTCAGGAGAGAGGGATTTGGAGTGTCATTTTCATTTCTAAATGTCACAGAGATGATTAATTTGCTTTTTGTCTATTTTGAGTCCATTTATAATTTTATAAAAATCAAAGTTAACAAGATTTTCTAAAACATTTGAAACAGTTATTGCTACTGACTCCCCCATTGGTAATTTCTAGTATATACTTCCAGAACTGATGCATATACATCTTTTAAAAAATACATTTACATAAATGAGAACTAGAGGCACTTTTATACCTACTTTTTCACTTACTAATATTGGAAATCTTTGCATATAAAACAGATTGAATTTAATTTTTTTGAAAAGAATCATAATTTGTTACATTTCTCTGCAGAAAATATTTCTGTATTTATTTATTTAATGGTACTCAGGTTGAACCGAGGAGTACTCTATGACTGAGCTATATCCCTAGACCTTTTTTAGTTTTTATTTTGAGACAGACTCTCAATAAATTGCCCAAGCTGGACTTGTGCTCCTCCTGCCTCAGCCTCCTGAGTCCCTGGGATCATGGGTATGTGCCACTGTGCCCAGTTTATTTCCTTTTATGCACATGTAAACACTGCTACAATAAGCATCTTTGTTCAAATAGCTATTTGTGATATGTACATGTGATGACAGAACAGTTTCAAGGAGTGATTCATGAAATTATTAATGTAGGTTTGGTGTGACTCACCATGCAGTATTCAGAAAAAGATATTTCTTTACCTATTACTTTTGAGACTGGGAAACTTACATTTTAGTGGGATTTAGTATGTTGGGGGTCCTCCTTAACAATTCATAAAAGTCCCTGAATATTATGTTTTTCTTTTCATTTATAAGATTATTTTTGTTTTTGTTTTGGTGTTAGGGAGTGAACCCAGAGGCACTTAACCACTTAGCCATATCCCTTTTTTTATATTTTATTTGGAGACAGTTTTGCTGAGTAGCTTAGGGCCCCACTAAATTGCTGAGGCTGGCTTTGAACTCGAGATCCTCCTGCTTCAGCTCCCAGACTGTTGGGATTATAGGCATGAGACCCTGCACTCAGCTCTGTTTAATTTTTAATTGGTACTTGAAAACCAAAAATGAACAATGTACTGGGGTTACATAATTAATTAACTGGGTAAAAATTATTACATTTCCTGGATACCAGTGAAGTCCCACTTGGTTCACATCTGTGCCTGTGCAGAAGACTGTTTTCAAGTATAGTTCAGTATCTGCCATTGGTAATTTTCTAGGCTAGTCTAGACTTTAAAGGGAGGTACTGCAATTAAAGACTAAGTGAAACTGGCAAAGCAGTGTATTACATGGAGCACCAAGAGTGACATACACATTTGTCAGTATCAATATATCTAGTGAATAGCAAAGTTGTACTTTGAACTCCAGCTCTCCTTACTCTAAACATCAGGTAAAGGACACGTTGCCTGCTGCATCAGACAGGGGCACACCTCTGCATGCTCAACAGCTGCGGTGGCATCTTCTGCAGACGCTGGCATCACAGTTACCACTTTGTGGATTGAAGTGACCAGTCCCATCTAATAAAGGCAGTGAGTTAGAGGAGGAGAAGAAAAAGTAGAGCCCGAGAACTAGACCAAGCTGCTCATGGAAAATGTTCTAAAGACTAAAGTCTCTCCTAGAATGATTTTGAAAGAAAATTGGAGTTCCCAAAGAATAGAAGGAGCAGATCTAGGCTGCCTTTGCTCATAGTTTTGTCCTAGACCTGGTTTCCTGAGTGTAAATATTTCCATGTGGACAGTTTCTGAGAACACGTGAAAACCAAGATATTTACACCGTACGTGACCATGAGGGTGTTGTTTTATAGCAGTTTCTCAGAAAGGTCTTGGAAAAACCTGTACTCAAAGCAAGATAAACAGACCTGTACTTGTTGTCTTTATTGTCCTGGCTTCAATCCCCTCAAAACTTATGCCAATCTCTATCATGGGCTGTGCCATACCAGCTTCATGCCAGGCTAGGAATATCCTGGTATAGGGCTATTAAATAAAAATTATAGGAGGACATTGTTTTGGAAAGCTCCAAAAGACCAGGCTGAAAATAAAAATGGAGATAGTCATGCTAAAATGGCATGTCACCAACACAAAACTGTTTATCTGAACTTCCTTGAAATCAGGAGAGGGATAACAGCTAAATATCCCCAATAGGCCAGTTTCGAATGGCATAATTTATTTCCCGCTGTCTTAATCCTTTGACATAAAAGATAACCTAAATTTAACTGATTTTGGCCAACCCATTATTTTTCTATTGTTCTACCTACCAATGACCAGCCTGTTTTTTGGTTCTATTTCTGCTTTCTTCAACCCTTGTCTATTTAAGTCAGCCTCCTCTGCTCAGCTTCTTGGAGTACTTATTTTATTCTATAGCAGCAGTGTTGCCCAATTCTAGAATAAAAACAAAGCCAATTAAGATCTTTATACCAGGTTGTTATAATTTTGTCCTTTGATAAAGTTAAATATTGAAACTATATAATTTTAAGGCTCTGTCCACAATTGATCAAGTTCAGAATGAACCTCTTTCTCATCTTTAGCATGCTAATTATTCTAGGTATTTGTTTCTTTTTGCTATAATTAGCTTTGTATGCATGGTATGATTCTTCCTCTCCTGTCCATAAAGTGTCTCTCACTTGGCTCCCCCTGCTATAGTGGGTGGGTATTTTTGATAACCAGCTATTGGAGGGAAGTTCCAAGGCAGAGAGCTTTATGAGGACTCTTCTACTGTATAGAAGCAATTTACCTCATGGGTTACTTGGGGACATTACTCAATATTATTACCTTACCTGGATCCCAGCCTCATTGTTTATAATTACTACATAACTGAAAGAAAAAAATAAATTTACATGCAACTAGTAAATTGTTGACAATGAGAATTTGGAGTCTGATAGCACTAGGTTCTAATATAAAAAAATGGAAGACAAACTGTGTGACTTTGGGCAACATAATTAACTTCTTAAGTCCTCCATTTTCTTGGCTGTAAAATGGCAATTAAATGATACTTTTTGCACATTTTTAAACACTTAGAGGGAGAAAATTATTTTTAAGGTATTTTCTATTTGGGGAAAGTAGTGCTAGGAACAAATACTTTTATTTGAAGTTGTGAGAAAATTAGATTCTCTGAAATTTACTGTTGTGTTCATTGAACACCAACTGCCTCTGACAAAATTTAAAACAATTTTGCTCAGCTGGGTTTGGTGGCACACACCTGTAATCCCAGTGACTTGCGGGGCTGAGACAGGAGGCTGAGATAGATTCCCCTGCTCCACATTTTCGGGCCCCTACTATCCATAGCCAATATAAGTTCAATGTCAACAACTTACACACTTCCTTTCTTCAATTTTTATTATAAAAATGCTCTTGCCTCTTAGGTCCGGTTGACATATTTCCAAATGCTATCCAGCCTTGCTGCTGGTAGTGGTAGAATTTGTTCCAGGACCTGGTTCTTTATTTACTGGTCTGTAACAGCTCAATAAACCACCCCCACCACTTTTTTTTTTTTTTTTTTTTTCAGAGAATCCTTGGTCTCAAGATCTTTGGATTAACAAAACTAATGGCAGATTTTTGTTGTAAAATATGTATTTATAGCATAAAATATACCATTTTAACCCCTTTTCTTTTCTTTTTCATGGTTTTTGAGACTGGGTCTTGCTATGTTGCTCAGGATGGTTTTGAAATCCTGGGTTCAAGTGATCCTCCTGCCTCCATCTCCTGAATATCTGGGCCTGGAGGTGCATACCACCTCACCTGGCTTAATGGCAGATATTTTTAAGGACAAAGGAAACAGATGGTGTTTTCACAACTGGTGGTAACCTTTGGATTTCTGCCCCAGCTGTGTGTCATTTTCAGACTATTCCACTGAGATTTTAACCCAGCTTTTCTGCATGGACTTTGAGGAGGGGCACCCAGTTTGACAGCTTACCTGGGAACAGCTGGTACCCAGCAACTTCAAGTTCCTTGGTATATCCTGCCTGGGCCTGAGTGCCTCACTGCAGCCTCACAGAGTCCTGCTGCTTTTGAGAAATCAGCCCTAATTTTGGTATCTTGCCTAAGGCCCTGTTCAACCTCTGACTCCTTTCAAGCCTTGAATTTCAGGCGCAGGACTCCAGCTAGTTTGATACCTGCCTGCCAATGTCAGCTCAGTTTCCACCCCATCAGGAATTTGCCATTCAGCAACCCAACCCTATTTCCTCCAGTCCAACTGACCTAGTAAAGGCCTGCTTGTCCTCTGTGCTTATCTGTGAGTCGAAGACAATGAATTAGGTAAAATTATATGTATTTGTAGCTCTAAAGTTGTCACTCTGTGCTTAAGAACAGCAATAATGATACCAGTGTAACAGACTAGATAAGATTCTTCTATAAAAACTCCCTCTTATGCTGACTGGCATTTGTCATATTGTGATATAGGTTAAAATGTTGAAAACATGTTTGGTTTGAAAGTTCAGCTAATAGTAAAGGGTTAATAGTAAACTGAAGCAGATTGGGAGTTTGGAAGAAAGACTTTAGTTGAAAAGATAATCTGTTAGTCAGTACAAAGATTTTCATATCCTGAATATAATCCTGAAAATATTGAAGATCTTCTAGGGGCCTTTGGACAGACTATTTGTCTTTGCATAAAATGGTTTTGGCTTTCACTCAACTAGTCTAAGCCCAGGTGAAGGCAAGGAGTTGCTATTTGATAGGGCTATTTGCATTTCAAAGCTAATCAGCATTAAATAATAGGCTAGTAAAAGAATCGTAAGAGGGTTATTGTGTGTATTTTATTATTGTGTAAACTTGGGAAAACAAGCTGAGAGGCTGAGGGAGCTCACTCAAGTTCCTGCAGATAAGAGCATGGCTTATGTAAAAGGTCTTTTAATGAGTGAGTTACTCATTACTTCCCAGGGAGAATGCCTGGAGGTCACATGACTCCTAAACTTCATGAGAAAGTAAAAACAAAAAGTGGAGAGAAAAATCTCTTTATTTTTCATATTTAACACTTAGTACTTCTTAAAGCTTTAGCCTTTATTTCTCTGTACCTTTTGAAGTTCTTTAATAGCTTGAGTTAATTAGTAATTATAATACTTCATTTACCAATTCAGATCAACCCTGATTTTAACTGTAATACGGTGGTCTTAAACATAGCATATTAGAAGTTTTAAGGAAAAAGAAAAATACTGGTGCCAGTTCCTATCCAGAGAGGTGATATCATTGGTTTGGGATGTAGTCTGGTTATCAGTGTTTTCTACTAGTTCCCAGGAGATTCTCCCGGGTTGCCAGGCAAGGGCCACTATTCTAATTTATATTCTGAGCATATCCTTCTTCACAAAAAAGACTTCCCTGACTCTACCATTGTCTACAGTATAGTCCCCAATTTTAACTGTGCACATCTATTGGTTAAAAAGAAATACTCTAGAACATATGACAAAGTTTCTATATGTATATATTTAAAGTCATAGAGCTATCCTATTTTACTAACATGTTATATATATTATGAAAAACATACTGAAAAATAAAAAGTATATAAAATAAAACTAAAAATGAAAATAAAAATAAAAAGGTATATAAAAGCAGAACTATAATAAATCTTCTTTTCCAATACCCCTAAGCATCATTTTAGCTATTCCACTTTGGAAACCCCTATTCCAGATGTTAAAGTATAAATTCCTTAACATGAAATTCAAGGTTTTCTCCAGATTCAATTTTTTTCTCTTTTATTATTATATGCCTTGTTGTCATTATTGTTTTTTTTTTGTTTTGTTTTGTTTTTTTTGTGGCTTAATCAGTTATATATCTATGTGAGTCAGTTTTCTGTCACTGTAGCAAAATACCTGACACAGGCTACTTAGGAAGTAATGAGAGGTTTATTTAGCTCACAGTTTTGGAGGTTCAAGTCTAAGATGGGCAACCTTTCGTTCTCTGATGAAGACAGTGTATGAAAAATGACAGAATGAACAGTCATATCTGGAGCCATAACAGAGAAAGAAGAGGATGGATGGGAACCCCACATTCCCTTTCAAGGGCACTCCCTCAATGACCCGAGGACCTCTCACTGAGCCCATCTCCCAAAGGTTCTAGTACCTCCCACTGGTACCACCCTGGGGACCTTTCAGAGACACTACCCACATTCACACCATAGCAATACTCTACTTTTATGGGTTGTCCTTATTGCTTTGTTGTTGTTTATCCAATGTTACATATACCCTGTTGCCTTAAATTTATTGTTCTGGAGGATCCTGAGAATCACATTTGAATATAAAAAGTTTATTGAGGAGTGAAGAAATTACGATTGAAAAGAAGTGATACATTTACAACAAAGTTCCCAGCTAGTTTCACAGAGAGTTCTGGAGCTGGGTAAGAGGATTAAGCCCTACCTTCCCATCCACCATTCATCCGCTGAGCAGTTTAGATGTGGAACTGCCCAGAGTGAAGTGGCTCTGTTCAGGACAAATCCTGGAGAATTATCAGTCGCCATTGACCAGCTGTGGGAAGAATCAGTGCTGCAGTCTGAAGAAAGGTCAATGCTCACTACTGCATATCTTGCATTTAGGCTGGTTGCTTGAGGAAGCAACAGAGGTGATGGAGGTGAAGACCCCCTGGGAAGTTGGAGAGAAGGTCCATTTGGTGGAAGTGAAGTGCCCTCTTATAGGTTTGGATGGATAAGAGGATCAGCAGCAGAAGACAGGTTATAGGGAAATTTCTGTAGACATTAAATAATATACTTTAGATTGCCTCCTGTATGAAACAGAGAGAACACATAAGACCTTGCTAAGAAAACTCTAAGCACATTACTTCCAAGTCCAGGACTTCATGAGTTAAAGTCTGAATTCTTCAACCAGACTTCCATTCTTAAAATTTTCAAGTCTCTCTTCATCCTTTAATCTCCTTATTTTCCCATTCCTCTGACATCCCCACGTGGTTGCTGCATACACTGGCAAATCCTCCAGTTGGAATTCATCTTCCTGTATTCTCAAGGCACTCAGTTTAATCCACGATTAAAACCCTTACTAGTTTCTTGCTAGTTTGCTTTATAAATTTTTAAATTTAACTTATTTATTTATTTATTCTTTTGGCACTGGGGATTGAAGCTGCGGGTGCTCTACCACTGAGCTACATCCCCCAGCCCCTTTTATTTTTTGAGCATCACTATGTTGCTGAGGCTGATCTGGAACTTGTGATCCTCCTCTCCCTTAGACTCCAGAGTTGCTGGCATTATAGGTGTATGCCACAGTGCCTGACCTGTTTACTTTTTGACCATGTTCTTTGAGTAGATGTTAATCTCAGGCACCAGTGTACACATGTAGAGAGCATGCCCAGAGTCGTCTTCATCCCACCCTCTCTGCAGGGATCAGTACAGAGTAGTATTTAGTGAAGGTTATTTGAAATAGTGATTTCTAATTATAAACTAGGGAAAATTCCAAAAGTCATTTCCTCCTACAAACTGACATTAGTACATATTACAAGTAGACCCAACATAAAAAGTTGCTTAATAGATGTTCAAAGTCAGTTATATAATTTCCTCTGGGGAATTATTTCTACCTGAATCACTTGTTTTTCATTCACTTAATTTAAGAGTTATGTCAAGACTTAGAAATGATTGACAGGGTGAAAAGTTTTATGACAAAAAATTTGTTACTTATAAGGGGAAAAGTTTTGTTATGGAAAGGAGAACAGTTTTACAAATGATAATAAATAAACCTCTGGCAACTAGACTTTATGACCTGCCTGGCTTGATGGTATTCAAGAGAAACAATTTTTTTTTTTATATTGTCAGCTGTGTTGGACTTTATTCCTCTGGTTGATAAGAGTCATCAACATTTACGAGACAGAAACCTAATATGAAAGTCAGTATTTTTTATTGCTGGTTTGTAGCTGGTTTCGAATCTCGACCTGTTCTGTGTTTACTTTTGATTGCTAAGTATTCTTTCAGGGACAGAGGGACATTGAGAAAGCCACTAGATGGAGGCCAAGAAAAAAAATAAGCCTGGCCTATTCACTAATGAATAACCAGCAGGTATGAATGAAGAATAAATGCACAATCATCTCCTTGTTTTGAAAAATGTTTATTATTCACTCCTTGGGTGGCCAGAGATAGGGGACCATGTCATACATGCCTTTCTAACCCCTTTGTTAATAAACGATTTCAGGAGACTCCCCCACCCCAGCCTTCAGAGCTCGACTCCAGAGATTGCTGAGAATGGCACCTTCTTCAGGTGGGGACACAGCAGCCCTGCTTCCATAGAAGCTGTCATTCAATAATTGTTTGAAGGAAGGAAGGAAACTAAGGCAGAAGAGTTTGACAAAAGCATTTTCGAAACCAGGGCCATTGTTACACTCTAATTCTAAAGAGTACGGCCCAGGAAGGAGGAAAAAGCATGCCAGTGCTATATGAGCATACCAGACACTTAAACGTGCCTTCTCAGGTCATCAGAAAGGATAATTCTACATAAAATCACTTGAAGACGTATTTCCTGATGGGAATGCCAGGGTAGAATTTATCATCTATATGAAGTTAGAAAATTATTTATTTGACAACAACTAGGTGAATATTTCCAAATAGCTAGTAGAGAGGACTATGAATATTGGAAGCACAATGAAATTATGTATGGTGAGGTTAGAAGTATGCACAGGACCTTGATCTGGTCATTACACATTGTACTGAAATGTCACACTGTCAATGTGTACAATTAGTATGTGTCAATTAAAAATAAAAGATTTTTATTTTCTTTTGCACAATGCCCTGGATTCATCAGTACCAAAAAGAAATTTTATAATAATTTTTTGAAAGAAAATTCTGAGTTTTGGTGTTTTCCTTAACATAATGCCCCCTTCTCTCTATTCCTGGGGCACAGGAGCTGTCCTCTAGTGTGAGTGAGTGTGCAGCGTTAGTGAGTCATATTAGTTATTTTTAATACATGGACATGTGAGAGCTGTTTGGTAAAAGACTTGCTTGCCAGCAGTCGGGTATGAGAAAGTCCAGGGCTTCAAGCCAGATTCTGAAGTGAGGCAGAAATGAGGACTAGACAGAAAAGCCTGTTGGCTTTTCAGACTAGAACAGAAAGAGTGCAGATGTAGGGTTTAATTTGAGTAGTAACTTAGCCTAGGTGTTGATTTAGGAAGATCTAAAATATATAGAAGGAATGGAAAGGTTAATGACGGGCCTCAAGGTGAGCGGATGACAGACGAGATTGCACTTAGCTCCTTCTTATTACGGATTTTAATGTCTAGGTGCTGGATAGCAGTAGCTAAAAATAAAATGTAGTGGCACATTTTTAAACAGCAGATTTCTTCCCTCTGCTAGATTTCTAACCTTATTTCATGAACACAAATCTGATTTTAAAAGTAAAGGAATCTCACAATGATTTTATGAGCATGGATGCACAGAGATTAGAGAATTACTCATTTGTTTGCTTATTTATGTTATTTTATTCATATATTGGTGCCTTGATCCACAAACAGTTTAGACAGAAATGATAGGTAACTTTAGGAAAATACCAAACCTATGCAAAATTCTCCTACCCTGTAATCTTACATATCTAGAACCTGGACAGGAAACTAGAATAGTCCCCAAATCTCAGTGCGTAAAAATAGATGTTGCAAGATTCAGGCATTAAGTCAGTCAGTACTTGTCAACCATAGTAAAACCACTCAGGCCCTCACTCATTATTTGTTAATTTTAGACATAATAAGCTTAGTTATCAGGGTTTATTCAAGTCCTAGGAGACCAGAGGAACACATTGCTGCACATTTTTTTGGCATTAACAGTTATACAAAGGGTTTTCGCATCCATTATTCATTGCTCAAGGCAGACACAGCAATAGCACCAAGAAGTGGCAGTTGACTGTTTGACAGCACCATAAATAGTTCCAAAGAGGAGGCCTATGAACCACAAGAACACGCTAATCTACAGGCATAGTCAGAGGGACGGAGAGCCACAGACCCCCATTCCCAGGACACATCACCAGAATTCTTAGAACCCCGTGTGCACAGAGTCCAGTGCAGCACCTCAGTCATCACACGATTCACCGCAGCAAGTCCCCTCAGGCTGCCTGAAGCCTCTGTTTATGGGTTACCAGGGATGAAATTCTCTAGAGTTCACAAGGAATCCCTGATGATTGATTTTATGTGTCACTTAGCTGGGCCATGGTGCCCAAATATCTGTACATCATTCTGGATGTTTTAGTGAGCATTATTTCAGATAAGATCAGCATTTAAATTACTGGATTTGGCGTAAACTAGATCACCCCTCTAATGTGGTGGGACTCGTCCAATCAGTTGAAGGCCTGAAGAGTACAAAAGACTGACCTCTCCTGGCACGAAAAAATTATGTAGCAGGTGACCTTCATCTTTGAAGTGCAACATCTTGCCTGGGTCTTCAGCCTGCTGGTTCATTTGGCTTATTTTGGATTTGTTAGTTTCCATAATCATGTGAGTAAATTTCTTTCTTAAAATAAATAAATGTGTGTGTGTGTGTGTGTGTGTGTGAGTGTGTGTGATCATGTGAGTCAATTTCTTTCTTAAAATAAATAAATGTGTGTGTTGTGTCCCATGGCTTCTCTTATGGCTTCTCTTTTTCTGGAAAACCCTGATTAATACAGAATCCTTTTGCAAATCAGGACATTATTAATCATTCTTCTTTTTTTTTTTTTTTTTTTTCGCAGTGCTGGGGATTGAACCCAGGGCCTTGTGCTTGCAAGGCAAGCACTCTACCAACTGAGCTATCTCCCCAGCCCTACTAATCGTTTTTGATGGAAAATATTCTTTGTACCATTATCAATAATAGCAAAACAAATGGAAATTTGCCTAACACATATTAATAGTAAATTGAATAAATGAGTTAGAACAGGTCCTATCCCATAAAGTACAATACTGTTATGCCTTAAAGATGTTTGAGGTAGAGCTATTTAAAATGATGATGGTGATATAAAGAAGTGTCTGAGATAGACTGTTAGTAAAAAATTGCAAATTGCAGTGCAATGTACATAAATTTGATCCCACTGATGTGGGAATTGTTATATGGAGTATAGTCTAATAGGAAAAGAGTACAATAAAAACAGTTGACTCTGCTCTCATGGACAGACAGCCACCTATGCACGTGAACTACTTAAGGAGCTTTGTGTGTATTCTTTAATTTAATTTATTCAATTCAACAAATATTTATTGAATGCTGTACTAGGTGATAGGTATTCAGAAGTAAATTAGACCAGTGTTTCTTAAGCCAGGGTGGTTTTGCCCCAGAGGACATTTGGTTCGCAAACTTTTTTGTCATCACAGTATGTGTGTGCAGAGCATTTCCTACTGACATCTAGTGGGTAGAAGCCAGAGATGTTGCTCCACATCCTACAATGCACAAGACAGCATCTCCCACACACACCCAAGAATTATTTAGCCTAAAATGTCAATAAGGCAGACATTGAGAAACCTGGAATCAGATAAAATCGCTGGTTCACGTAGTTGGCAAAATTTATTTAATTCTCATAACACTTCTATGAAGTGGATGCTATTATTAACCTCATTTTATAGATGAGACACCTGAGAAATGAGAAAGTTAGGTAAAAACACAAGTTAAATGGCTTATGGATACCTTTGGGAATTGGAGTTGGTGGTTAACCTCACTATATAGAGAGATGTATTTGAATTTTAAACAACGAACTTTACTTCTATAATAATTATTATTGAAATTCAAATTTGAGTTTTAAAGGATATTAAAATGCTTTATTACTCCTAATTGCCTGTTTAAAATAATTCAGTTTACCTTTCCAGGTGCTCTGTGATCTGGTTCCATCTACCTTTTCAACTTTATTTGTTCCTCACATCGCCGTCTCAATTCTAACTGTGTTAGGGCCTCTTTTTTAGGCTGAGACTTTTCCTGTTTGTGCATCATTCTAGTAAGAGTAAAGCAAATAGAATCTTCTATATAAATTGTGAACTGAAATGAATTTACAAAGAAGGGTTCCTTTTATATGGAACCAAAGCTGCTTCTCTGTAATCACAATCATCAATCCCTGGTTTGCTGCTGTAGATATTCACAGATTTATATCCAGAACATCATCATAAGAAAATACTTCTAATGTTTAAATATTTATGTCTTTAAATATCTAACTATTTAATATTTAAATCTTCTCATAAGTTTTCTTTCAGTTAAGCCTAATTCTTTTAATTTCATTTTTTGTATTTCTTGTCTTGTTTTGTTTTCCTGTATTGAGAAAGGATCCTGATGTCATGGAAGGGAAGAGGAGAAGAGGGAACATAGCTCTTAGTCTACCCAGAGTTGGGAGTGGGAGCAGGCGGAGGATAAGCCTCAAAAGGGGTGGGAAGAAGTACCTTAAGCCACTCTCTGAAAAGCTGGAGGAGTCTCCCCAGCCTCTGAGAGGAAGACAGAGCTTGCCTTCTTACTGAGATTCTCTCCACTTGGGCATCCAAAAAAGGGGATGTGGCAACTTCTCTTCCTTCTGTGGCAGCTGCTTTATTGATCTTTGGGGATTGCCTCTTTCCTTATGTAGGTAAAAGTGCTACAGGGCTGGGAGAGCAAACACTGGCTTTCGAGGATTGAGAAGTTAAAATTTCCAGCAGCAGCTGGGTTTCCTCCTCTATCTAGAGCACCATTAACTACACTGGATGAGGACCTGGGGTGGTGGGAAGGAAGGGTCCTAAGGTACAGACATATCTCCAGGCCCGGCATTCTCTGGAGGCCACCCAGTCAAGTCAAAGTTTTGCCCAGTTGGTCAACTTCATTGTGTCCACAGAAGAGAGTTTTGACAAACATCTGGGCAAAGGCATACCTGACATGCCATACACCCACTGGTGTTGTATATGTGGATTGCAGGAGAACTTTAGGAGCTTGATTCCATAGTCATAAGCACAGGGTTAAGTGACATCGGGTAGCTGTAGATTCTGGCCAACCCAAAGTCTGCCAGCCTGACAATGGTCCTACCACTTGTCACCAGAATGTTCTTAGGCTTCAAGTCTTGGTGAATGATGCAATGAAAGAAATTCTGTTGGAAACTGACTCCTCAGATCCTTGACAGTCTCTGCTGGCAAGCCTGGTGGGAGTACCTTGTCCAGACGTGTCCTTAGGTCTTGGTCTACATGCTTAAACACCTTGATCTTCCATTCAGCTCAGGACATAGCCCAGATGTCCACAGCTGGATAACTTTCTCAAAAACCTCTACCCACCTCAGAAAGGCTACCTCTAGATCTGTGCTGACAGAGAGGCCCCCTCCAGCTCCTCCTCAATGTGGCACTCACACATTCTTAAGGACTACAAAGTGGCACTATGGGGGTTATGGATCTTGTGTACCATTCCATAAGCTCTGGCACCATTTCAGCCACTAGTCACCTCAAGAAGTAGCCATGCTCAGATCATGGGAGACCCTCATGCCAGACTAGAAGCTGCAGAAGGTTCTGGTTATTTGGGCCTGGGAGCTGGTTCCTGCCCAGTCATACACCCCAGCTGGTTCTTGGGAAGCTGGACTATAGGCCATAGGCTGGAGAGGTCCCTCACTCACATCTAATATTTGAGTCATTTCCCTCATTGAATCTTGTTTCAAGATCATTTAGCATCCTAGTGAACTGTTCTTCTAGAACACTCCAATTTACCAGTGTGCTTCCTGAAGTGGCACATGCAATATCTATGCCAAAATTCAGGGCTGAAGTGAGTAACTAGAAAGTAAACTGTCTCCTACTTCTTATTTTTTTTTTCTGAACTTTGTTATGTGTACTCTCATTGCATTCCCTTTCTTGGCAATGCATCATGATAGTAGTCAGTGTCCATCATTGTGTTGAGTCATCAATAAGGCATAAGATCATATTCAATACATTCTGTTTAAGAATGCAAAGAAGAGTTTCTCTTACCTTAAGACTTCAGAGCTCCTGTTTCTGTGGTCTTTGGACTCAGTAATTTATACCAGTGTCCCTCTCTCCTCCACTCCTGGTTCTCAGGCCTGATTGAATTATTCCATCAGCTTTCCTGGTTCTCCATCTTGCAGATGGCATGTCATGGACTTTCTCAGCCTCCATAGTTGATTTTTGTACAAATTCAAGTTTGAGGAATCATTGAATTGTACACATGAAAGTTCTAGCTGGAAGGCAGAGCTGTCCTTGGTGATCTGAGCCAGTATCATGAACCAGAAGGCTACAGAAGAAAGGAGAGTCATAATTTTCCAAGTGAACTAGGAAGTAACTCTACTTCAAGATGGTAAGTCTTGAACCCAGTTGTCTATGTTTATGAAAACCTTATTGTAATAATTCACTTTCAATACAGAAAAGCATCCTCACTATAATTTTTAAACATTCCAAACTTGCAAGACAAATCTGAAAAAAATCTGACCTCTTGCACTAACTTCACTTCTGTTCTCAGTTCCTTTGAATCTGGAAGTCTAATTTGTATTTCTTTTCTCATGGAAGTAGTCTTGCAAAGTGCTATAAATACACACCCATTACCAGTGTAAGATTTAGTTTCCTAGAAACGAAAAGTAGAGTTGCTATAAAGTTCAGCTTTGTCTAATTTAGAAATAAATCTCAATGTTTGGATAACAGTCTTAGCTAGTTCTGTGTTTTCAGTCAGGTTATTTCCTCCATGGATCCCTCCTTTCCTCACCAGCTGGAGGAATTTCTTATCTTCACATTATGTCCCACTTCTCCTGTTTGAAATGCCACCACATGAAGCTTTTGGTTATTTTGCTTTCAAGTGAGCTCATGTAGTCATAGTAGCCATCTAAGTAAGTCAGTTCTTCCCAGCCTCTTGATTCTCTGATCTTACCTTCTATAATGAAGCACCCTTAGACCTTACAGGCTTTATCCCATGTACTCATTTTTACAGAAACAATTCGTTAATTACACATGATATGATGTAAAGAGAACTAAATGCATGTTGAGTAAGCTCAGTGGTTTTTTGGAGTGTCCCCTTCATGTGCACCCAAGAGGCTTCATGTTTGTCTCATCAGCAAAATGAAGAAGATTAGCTGTTCTCAATTCTAGGTGCATATTAGAAGTATCCAGTAAACTTTAAAAATACTACTGCCTGGCCAAATTAGACAAGTTAAATCAGATGCCTGGGAGTGTGAGACATTTTAATTGAGAACAATCCTGTGTCTGAAACCAAGTATGGTATCCAGAGCAACAAGGGATGGAAATTCGAGGGTGGGATGATGGGAAAGACATGCTGTCCTTTGCGAAGTGCAAATCAGTGTAACTCGGGCAGTTTGGGATGATAAGGATAGAGAAGTTATGGAGGGAGATCATGCCAAGAGCCTTATTTGAACTTCACTTGTCTAATTACCTCCCTCCTAAACCTTAATGAACTTGCTTAACTTCTCTTCTTTTATAAGGACCACTATGATGTTAGGTGTTTTCAGAAATTTATATTGCTGTATTTAAATAGACTCAAAGGGTAATAAACTCATCAGGAAAGAAAATAACTCCAAACATGCTTATAACAGTTTTCTGGTTTAGTGAAACTTACTCACTTGGTAATATTTCAAAAATTCTTTTTCATTCTTGTTCAACCCAGTATTATTGTGCTAGGGTTGGACTTCTTATTCCAAATTATAATTCCTTATTTCCTGTTCTAGTTACTATTTAGTTAGATAAACTGTTTTTCTTCACAGGCATTCTTCTTATAAATAGAAACAGGGTGGTTTCCTATACACATATTTCACCCTTAATCATGTGCATGATTCCATTTCTCCATATTTCCCCATCCTTTTTCTTATCTTCTTTAGCTGGGAAAAAAAATTCCATCATTCATTTAGCTCGTTTTGATTTCTGCCTCCCCTAGCATTTATGGTACTTGATTTATTTTAATTTTTATTTGATTGGTGGGGATTGAACCCAGGGGTGCTCTACCACTGAACTATATCCACAGCCCCTTTTATTTTTTTAATTTTTGATACAGGGTCTCACCAATTGCCAAGGCCGGCCTTGAACTTGTGATCCTTCTACCTCAGCCTCCTGAGAAGCTGGGATTATAGGTATGTGCACCACTGCATTCAGCAATTTATTTTTTAAATCAAAGTGTTCTAATTTATTTTCATTATTTTGTTTTATTAATTTTGGCTATCTACATGGTAGTTCTATCTATGATGAGTAGGATAATTAGATGCACTAACCAAGAAAATAGTAAAAAGATAAAGGAACTTGTATTGCTAGTGATTATGACTTGCTAAAATGTTCAATAAATAGACTTGTGTAGCACTGGCTTTAGAAATATCTTGTAAATCAGTTCAAGAGAATTAAAAGCCCATAAACATGAGTAAGAATATTTATGTGTTTTTAAAAGGTGATAATAATTTAATTTACTATGAATCAATAGGTATCTAAAAGGCCTTTGTCGAATCCTGCATTGTTTGCTAATTAAGAAAAAAAAGCAAATATATGTTAAGAAATTTAAAACATCAGTGAGAAGAAAATAGAAGTAAACTCCTTGGTCAGTAAAATTTTATATCTTTGTGTCCATGTTTACACAATACACAAAAGCCAGCACTGCTTTTAATGGAAACTTTAGAGTGTTTTTTTTTTTTTTTAAAGACAAAGAAACCCCACTATTAATACTAGCATAGTACTCCTAGTTTAGAAATATTATCCAATGGAATTAGACATAAGAAATAAGAAATATGAAAGGAAACATAACCTCCCTCAGGCTTCACAGAACAACTTTTAAGTCAACAACAGACCACATATATGAAGGTGGTCCCATTAAATTATATCACCTGTGACATCTAAGTCATCTTAGTTTGTGACAATATACTTTGTTGGTTTGCAGAATGACAAATCACCTAATGACACATTTCTCAGAACATATCCATGTGACACAAGTTTTAGTAAGCTTTTTGGTCACTGTGACCAAAAGACCTGACAAGAACACCTTAGAGGAAGAAAAATTTATTTTGATTCATAGAAGTACAGTCCATGGTTGGTCAACTTCATAATTCTGGGCCTGAGTGAGGTAAAACCCCAAGGTGGAAGAGTGTGACAGAGGCAACCTGCTCAAGACAGGACAACCAGGAAGCAGTGAGAGAGATCACAAGGGACAAAAAATAAACCCCAAAGGCACGCCCTCAGTGTCCTAGTTCCTGAAGCCACACCCTACCTTCCTATAGTTACCATCTAGTTAATCCAGATTAGTGGATTAATCCACTGCTTGGGTTACAGTTCTCATAATCTAGTCATTTCAACTCTGAAAATTCTTACACTCTCTCACACATGAGCTTTGGGGGACACCTCATATCTAAGTCATAACAGCTATCATTATTTGCAGGTAATCAATATAACATATCAATAAAAACAGAAGTTAAAAGAATGGGAACAATGAGATAAATCAGCAAGATGGTTGATTTCACACACAAATATATCCAAATTAATAATTTTCCTATATTTTTCCATTGAGAATAGTTGGATAATATGGTTGAATGAGGTTACCAACTGGAGTAGAAAGAAAGAAGAGAAAATACCTTGAAGTGAAATTGACAAGAAATGTTCAGAAATTAGGTGAAAAATGTTAATGCTCTTGAGGGATTTAACACAAAAGGATCTAAAGAAAGACTCTGGTTAACTACCAGCATTTGGGCATGATATCCCAAAGGGCATGTTCAAAACAAGTTAAGATGATTGCTTAACTATCTTCTAAGGAGGGCAGTTTCTGGAACCTAAGGGCCCTTTGTTTGGCTGAGCATCAAGGCAAGTTTGAGGAAGCAATTTAGGGAGAACTGGATCTTGCAAGCAACTCCCTACTCCAACCCCAGGGATAAGAACAGACATGTCTAGGAGGGATTTTCCTATGAGATGTGTTTTGCAAAACCTGTTTTCCATCTTCCCTTTGAAAACTCTAGTCGTGTTTATATGTTCACCAAGATTTTTTTTTTTTTTTTTTTTTGTGGTGCTGGGGATCGAACCCAGGGCCTTGTGCTTGCAAGTCAAGCAAGTCAAGCACTCTACCGACTGAGCTATCTCCCCAGCCTCACCAAGATTTTTGCATATGAGGATTCTTTAAGAGCATCAGAGACAGGCTGGGTTCATATATCTTGGTAGTCATAAGGCCTAGGACAAACACAGAAGCAGAAATGTGGACAATGTACTTCTTTCTTTCAAATTAGGATAACTTTGAAATCTGGGTTTCCTTGGAAAAATGTTTGCATGCTTTTCACAAAGTTTTAGTAACCTATGTAACAGTGTTCTCACAATTCAGTTAGGAAGAGACAAATCAAGAAATAAAAGGACTAAGAGAATTTAAAAAATAAAAATAAAAATGGTTAACAAACAAAAAAAAAATAATACCAAAGTAGGGCACACAAAGAGAGTTAGAGAAATATAAATTATCACCAGACTGAAAATATCTATTTCATCTATCTGTAAATAATCTCCAAATGATGGCAAAATTGTGAGGAAAGGATTTCTTCTATATTGACCCTGGGATATAAATCAGCACTATTCTTTTATAGGGTAATTTAGAATTATATTTATTTAAAAATCAAAGTAAATACAATAAGCATTCCTTTTGACCTAAATATCACAATTCTGGGAATTTAGCTCCAAATACAATCACACACACACACACACACACGCACGCACACAAAGTTGTCTATGTAGAATTGTTTATAATTACAAAAGTTGGAAAGCACTCAATTATACATACTTATAACTTAATACATGATAACTATGGTACAATCATATAAAAAATTATGTGCCATTAATGATGATATAGTAGATACTTAATACCTGAGGTGGACAGGTTTTTATCATCTGTCGTTAAGGAGAAAACTAATTTATATAACAAAATATATTTATGATATCACTTTGCTAAGAATTATTTCTCAGATCACATTCTGTATGTACATATGTGTGTATTGACGCACATAGTCTATAAACATGTGCAAGTGTAGGAGAGGAATTGTGGGGGATTATAATAATTTCTATACTTATATATATTTTTCTATACTTTTAATAAATATGATTAACTTGTGTGATGATGATGATAAAGAAAATAAGACGAGGTCCCCATCAGATCTTTTAGGATTCTAATATTTCACTACTCCCTCAAAAATAGTTGATTTTATGATCTCACTTCACTCTCATTCATAAGTTAAACCCTTCTCATTAAAAATTAGGTAAGAGTTTCTCTCCTTTCCCTTTGGGAGCTGCATCTTTCCTTGTAGTTTTTGGCATGGAAGAGCTGTATGAAGAAGAGTCAGTGCCTTCTTGTAAGCCCCACAGGTGTTCACAGGTAAGAATTTCACTGTTTTGACATCTGTTTGGACACAATCTCCCTAGGCAATTCTAGTGAACCAATAACATTCTGTGTGTGTATGCGTGTGTGATTCTGAGAAGCGATGTAGTAAACCAACAAAAAGAAGAGTTAGATGAAAGCTCCTGGCACTGTGCACACAAACTCTCTCTCTCTCTCTCTCTCTCAGTCCTGACACCAGTACCAGGACAATCAGCTCATAGTCCTTGTTACTTTTCTAAGTATTTGACAAGCTGCATTGATGTTTACTCTCATATTTAAATTCAAGTAATATCCTTTAAGATACCTCTGAATGTGCCGTTGAAAAGATGAATAAAT
This sequence comes from Sciurus carolinensis, assembly GCF_902686445.1. Classification (NCBI taxonomy): domain Eukaryota; kingdom Metazoa; phylum Chordata; class Mammalia; order Rodentia; family Sciuridae; genus Sciurus; species Sciurus carolinensis. Next base: position 115,716,107 of record NC_062221.1, on the reverse strand, counting down.
GGTATGGAGAATGTAAAAATTGAGAAAGACAAAAGTATATGAGTCAGAGAGGCCAATTCTCCAACCATGTAATTTGATATTTTATATGTCAACACACCTTTTAACCAACAAAGAAGTTATAGGTAGTCTAGAAAGAGAAACCATTTGAATGTTGAATACAGAACAGACAGAATTACCTGTGAAATATCTTAGCGGTATCTGAATCCTTTGAGGTCCTTTAAATGTAGAGTAGACTTTACACTACAAAGTAATAGGACCTGCCTTAGATGTGTTCTATCTTGTAGGTGTGCAGATTTGCACAGGTGATTATGGAATAAAGGTGTGTTTGCTCCAAGAGGTGCTCCCTTGGATCAGATTTTTAAATAATGTTAACTCTAAACTACCAATGAAGTTTGCCTACTTTCCTGATTTGTGAAAGATTATTGAGCTAATCATTATTTTAAAATGCAAATCTAAAGAAAGATATCCAATAAGCTACTCAAATTGGTCTAGTAGATCAAGTAATTTGTTATAATGCCTATTAACTAGGTTCTGGGAGTAGGAATTCTAAAGAGGAAGTTACTGAGGAGATAGAAATTGAGGATGGTAAATTCCTTTATGTGTGTTTTTGAACTCCAGTAAGAATGATGCTGACTACTGTCGCGTCCCCTCTGCCCGCAGAGAGAGACACGGCAAACGTCTGAAGCTTTGGAAGTTTATTGTGCACAGTTTCTTTCCTACGCTTCTCTTACCCCTAGCTTCTGCGCACTCTCAGCTTCCCTTTTCCCAGGTCCTTCCACTCCCGCGTACTCCCTCCTTCCAGCTCCGCTCCCGCTGCTGCCGCGGCCGCCGTCGCCGTCGCCGTCGCCGCCGCCGGTTCTTCCGCTTCTTCCGTCCCTTCCTCAGCTTCTGCCCCCTACTCTCCCACCCACCAGGCTTATATACACTTCAACCAATCAGGGGAGAGTACACGAGATAAACGCGGACAGCTGCAGGCGCGGGATGGGTACACGAGGGGGCATGCTCTAGTCACATCGTTAACTAGCCAATTATTGGCTAGTTAACTGTATAGCTGGCCGCTTTTGGCTCAGCGTCAGGCGCCATCTTGACCATGTCTAAGGCCGGGGGCTCTAGAAACCCCGACAGACTACTACACGAGTGTTTGGATATTTTGATTTCTTTCTGCAAGTTTGATATTACTCATCATTTATGTATTCCTCATTTCCAGTAGAGGAAGGAAGGAACAGATTGGAGAGATAAACTGGACAATAAGAGGGTTTTAGTGGGCCATAGTGTCCTTTTGTGCTTCCAATATTTGCTTGCTGTTAGGGAAATCACTCATGGCAAAGAACTAGGGCAAGGGATTCACTACTCAGCACTTAACCAAGGAATCACCATCATTAGCATCATTGTGGAGACTATAAAAAGATGTCAGAGGGTTAGCTGTGGACAAGACCAGCTGGACACACTGACTCAGCTGGATCTTACTATATTGTCCACATTCTGAGGGTTATCTAAATGATTTTTAATTTGCCTCCAGACTCTTCCAATTTCCACAGTGACTCTTGCTCTTTACAGGCAGCTAAACTTAACTTCATTATGATTTGCCCAACGTTATCCAAAAAAAAGTAGTAGCCAAGAATTAAGAAAATGATATAAAATGAAAGGGGGAAAAATTACTTGTTTTACATGGTGGGCTAACCAGGAAGCAATATGGCTCCATTGTAGAGTGAAATGGATAAGAACAGGGAACATAGTTGGATGGTACAGAAAAAAACATAAGCAGTTCAAACAGATCAATGAGATTGTGGATCTTGAGAGTGGTAAACATATTAAATGTCTTTTATTCTAGGGACCTTTCAAAAGACAGCATTCCTGTTCTCAAGGAGTGACTCTCAGTTTCTAGACTCTGTCCCTGTCTTTCACACAGTGTCAGAAGAAGGATGAATTAAAAGTTGATCCGATTGCTGTAATTCCTTACATGGCAGTAGTAAAGTTAGATCCTGCTGACTAGAGCAAAACACAAAGCTCACTTCCAGAGAACTGGGATCTTCTCATAAAACAGCTGGCATTGCCTGAAAGGGAGGTATTGTTGGTAGGTAAGCCAATGTCCTGGGGGCTGGGACTCCGCCAGCATCTCATATAACAACCATGCTGATCCGCTTTTGTTTGTTTTCCCAGACAAAATGATTGCAGGGCCATGCAGCAACTCTGATTGTAATGTATTGACTTGCTCTCAAAAATTAGATGCTCTAAATTGTTAAATTAGACAACAATGTTCAACCTAAAAAAAAAAAAAGAAAAAAAACTAGTTAAAAGTTTAATTGGTCAAAGGGTTATTTTTATAACACTTTGTAAAGTGATCACCAGTTTTTTTGGCGGGGAGGGAATGTAAATGGGGTTTTCCAAATAAGAAGCAAAGATTCATACTTCTGTAAATATTTTCTTTACTTCCTTTCACCAGGCAGCTGTGGTTTAGTGATTAAGTTTCAAAACACTTGGATACTAACTGGACTACTTTGAGGCAAATCATCTTATCTTCCTGAACTGCAGGTCACTCATCTGTAAAATGGGGATAATAATACTTCCACTGACTATCTCATGGTATGATTAAAATGATTCAATGAGACATCTTATGTGAAAGCATTTATTAGTAGTCAGGCGTGGTATTGTGAGGACTGTAGGGGTCATCTCTGTTTTCTTTGGAGCAGATACTGGTCTTGGGAAGATTTAGGGAGGTTCCATCCCAAGTTCTAAATCATTTAGCTGCGTCGGAGGCTGGAGGAAGAGAAAGGAGAGGATCTTGACTTGGCAACTCCCATTTCTCTGTCAATAGGAAGGGAAAAATGATTTTTAGGGTCCTCCTGCCTCCAAAAGTCCTTTGCGTCAAAGTTAAAGAAACCCATGAATAACTAGGTTTTTCCTCACTTCTGCTTCTGTGTTGGGATCTGTGTTGTCCAATACATCGGCCCCCAATGACCTGTGATATTGAACTCGAGAAATAGGGCTAGTCAAAACTGATGTGCGCCAGGTACACAGTGGCACACGCCTGTAATCCCAGCAGCTCTGGAGGCTGAGGCAGGAGAATCACCAGTTCAAAGCCAACCACAGCCAAATTGAGGTGTTAAGCAATTCAATGAGACCCTGTCTCTAAATAAAATACAAAATAGGGCTGGGGATATGGCTCAGTGGTCAAGTACCCCTGAGTTCAATCTCACAAAAACAAAAACAAAAACCAACAACAACAACAAAAAACCCTACTGTGCTATAGGTGGAAAACACACACCAGAATTTGAAAATGACAGTTCTCACTCAGAAATGTAAAATATCATATTAATTTTTCTTACATTGATTACATGTAGGAATGATAATATTTCAGATATGTTGGATTGGGTGAGATTTTTAAAAATTATTTATTTTTAAATTTTTTACAGACTGCATTTTGATTCATTGTACACAAATGGGGTACATCATTTTGTTTCTATGGTTGTACACGATGTAGATTCATACCATTCGTGTAATCATGCATGTACATAGGGTAATGGTGTCTGTCTCATTCCACCATTTTGCATACCCTCCTCCCTCTCATTTCCTTTTACATAATCCAAAGTTCCTCCATTCTTCTCTCACTCCCCACCTCCCCACCCCCATTATATATCATTCTCCACTTGTCAGGGAAAGCATTCTAGGTAAGATATATTGTTAAAATAAATTTACTTCTTTTTTGACTTTTTCAAATGTGGCTACTATAAAATTCTATATTTTGTATCACTTTGTATTTCTATAACATAAGGTTAATCTAGACAAGTGGAGGTGAGAGGAGAACTGTCTTCATGGCTTTACTTCCATCTCTCCTTCCATTTCTCTTATCACTGTCTTTCCTGGTGCAGTCCAGTGCTTGGGCAGCCAATTCATTTGAGAAGAATATCAAGAAACTAGAGAAAGATCAATAAGAAGGACATTCAATCACCTTTACAGCACATGACATAAAATAGGCACTCAGTATTCATTCATTCAATCCATCCATCAGTCCTACATTCAGTTCAAATGGAGACTAGAGGAATTTGGCAATCTGATATATTGATAAGACAGATATACTAGGAATGAATGATTTTTTTTCCCCCATTCTTATGAGTCTTGAAAAGGGAGAGATACTAAGACCAGGCTTTGTACTGTACTGTGCACTAAGTCACTTCTTAAAATCTTTTTTTTTTTTTGTACTGAAGACTGAACCCAGGGACACTCACCCACTGAGCCACATCCCCAGCCCTTTTTTATTTAGAGACAAGGTTTCCGTTGAGTTGCTCAGAGCCTCATTCAATTCCTGAAGCTGGTTTTGAACTCTTGATCCTCCCGTCTCCACCTCCCAAGCTGGAATTACAGGCATGTGCCATCATGCTGTCCACTTCTTAAAATCTTATGTGAATATTCATTTGCATTTCTTTTCTTCTTTTTCTTTAATACCAGGGATATAACCTAGGGGTGCTTAACCACTGAGCAACATCCCCAGCCCTTTTTTATTTTTTATTTTGAGACAGGTTCTCAATACGTTGCTTAGGGCCTTGGTAAATTGCTGAGGCTGGATTTAACACTTTTTATCCTCCTGCCTCAGCCTCTGGAGTCGCTAGAATTATAGGCCTATGCCACCACAGAAATGGTGCATTTCTTTCCTACCTTCTTATTTTATAGAATAGGAATTTGCACATATTTCTTATCTCCCTTCTGAAGGCCTAGAGGTCTTGAGATCAAGAAATGTGTTCTGTACCTAACAGGAACTTATTAAATAGTCTTGAATATAGTGAGTAAAATAAATGACAGACATAATCAGCCTATCACTTTGCCTTTCTAACCAAGAATAAAACTTGAAACTACAATGCTGCATGCATTGATTTGATGATGATGATTTTGAAAATGTGGCTTGTGGTGTAAAACACATTGCACTAGGGGTTGGGGGTGTAGGTCAGAGGTAAGAGCTCATGCTTAGCACATGTGAAGCCCTGGGTTCCATCTCCAGCAGCAAAACAACAGCAGCAGCAACAGATACAGTGCATTGTCTTAAATCTGTTTAGAAATTTCTTTTTTAAGTCAACTCCAAAAGTAACTCATTTGAGCCAAGAAATTCCTCCCAGATTAAATCCTAGCTGTCAAACACACCTAAAATAAAGTCTTCACCCACTTTTGTCATCTGAATAGCAAACTAAAAATTGCCCCCACGAACAAACTGTTAAATGCTGTATGAAACAGGAGCATTAACAATCAGAGAAGTACAAAAATCCCGTTAGCTGGGCAGTTCCGGAAAAGCTCAGTCTGGGGCGGAGCAGGTTGGAGGTGGGAACCCCGGAGTCTCGGAGTCTTGGCAAGCCCCGCCCGGCAAACCCCAGAGACCTCACTGCCTTGCCAGGCAGATAGGGCTTGGGGGAAGGGCTGAGCCTGGCAGCAGGGATCAAAGAGAAACAGGGGGAAACGGCCAATGCACCGTCTGCTTTTTGAGCAAAGATAATAGAGTCCTCTTTGCAGCGAAGAGAATCAACACACAGAGGAAGATTTAAAAACACAATGAACTCAGAGACGAACGGATTCCTTTATTCCATACCTCAAACTCATCAACCTTGTCCTCAATCCCAAATCACTTCATATTGAATTACAGGGTTAGAAAAATAAAAGGGCATCCCGTTGAGTATTTTCCAAATCGTGATTGCCACTCCTTAGTGTGAGGGAATCAATTCAGAGGGTGAAGATTTGCATTTAACAATGAAACCTAATGGAAAGTAGAAGGCATTGCAGGTGATAGGGAGAAGTACGGTTTATGAAATTTTTGGTGTGTGTGTGTGTGTGTGTGTGTGTGTGTGTGTGTTTTGGGCGGGGGGAGTCCTGGGAGTCAAATCTAGAACCTCAGACATGTAGATATGTAAGGCAAATGCTCCAACACCAGCTATATGCTCTAGTAAAAATGTGTCTAATCCTGGATCTCAGTCACACCATGAAGCAGTAGGGTCTGGGGATGTAAATGATCTGGTTCATCTTCCTGTCTTATCATGAATACTAAAGTGCTAGAAGGGGAGGCCCTCAGGATTCAGGATTTCCTAATCTCCACAGTTGACTCTCAGTCAAGGCGTTCCTCCCGTGTTCTACAGATGTAGAAAAGGTCGCAGACACAGTGCTTTGCTTCATAAAACATCTGATTCTTTAGGAAAGAGCTCTAGATCAGGCATTGTATCTCAGGAATCTAACACTATCAGAGACTATGAGCAAACTCTTTCTAAAGCCCCTAATTCAGGAGAGGGAATGAACAAAATAAAAAAAAAGGTAATAACATGCCTACAATGTGGGATTGCCCCTTGACCACTATTCATTAGACAGCCCACAAACTGTGGGTTTTATTTAAGGGAAGTCTGGGATGATTGGCTGTCTGGGTGTGGAGGGCATGAAACAGGACTGTCCAGATGCTGCTCCTCTTACACCCCACCCTGCTTTCAGCTTACTGTCCTTGCCTTGATTTATCATGTGAAATTTTAGTGACATTAGATTTATAATTTGCTTTATGATTTACAAAGCAGATAAGAAAAGGGTCCAGGTGCGGTGGTAGATGCCTGTAATCCCAGCATCTCAGGAGGCTGAGGCAGGAGGATCACGTGTTCAAAACCAGCCTCAGCAAAATTGAGGTGCTAAGCAACTCCGTGAGACCCTGTCTTTAAATAAAATACAAAATAGGGCTGGGAATGTGGCTCAGTGGTTGAGTGCCAGAGTTCAATCCCTGGAACACATGCCCCCCCTCCCAAAAAAAAAAAAAAGGAAAAGAAAGAAAAGGGACCAGACATAGTAAGAACATTCCTTGATCCTCCAAATGAACAGATTATTATTTCTAAATCTTAAGGAATTAACAATAAACTTCAAAGTTGGCCAGATGAAGGAAGGACAATAAACAGCAGACTTCATTATTGTCTGCAAGGAGAGAATGTGTGTTTCCTAAAAGAGACCCTAGTTAAGCTAAGTAACAATAAAAGGGCAGATCTCTTCCCACCTAGACACAAAGGAAAGTAATCTAAGGTTTTACTATGGTGTGGCCACTAAAAATACCATTTAAAGATGAGCAAACTTCTTTATCGCCCCAAGAAATCAAAGTAAACCACCTGAAACCTAAGCCATAGGAAATCCCACTGCTCAGATAAGATATCCAGTGTGACACTGAAACAGCACTATTGCTTTCAGGCAGCCTGGCTTAACCTTGAGCAGAACCTTTGCTCAGAGTTCAGCTCCCTGAAACAGACATTCTGTCAACTGTATCAGAGACAAGGATTTCAGCTGTAATTATGGTCTGCTAATCTGGTGTGGTTTTAGTTAAACAAGCAGGATCAGCACATTATCATTAGGGAGGTGATGTAGTTTCTCTCCCTTCTGCGAGGCACTGGTCTGGGAGAGAGAAGGCTATTGAAAGGTTTGGCTGCTGTTGCCAATTTTCCTCTATCTAATCTTTCAAGAGCTCAGTTTCTCCAGATGAAGAAATGTATGCTACCCTCCCATCTCACAGAGTTGCTGAAAATGCACAAAAAGACTGTGTTGGAGGACGTCATAGCTGGGTGCTAGTTGTTGCTGAGGGGCAGGTGCCATCCTGCCCTTTCTTTTCTGCCCACCCTGGGACACTGGCAAGGACTGGCCTCATCCTCAGCTTTTCTGTCCTGTCTCCCCAGGTCCTTCTCTCCTCTGGTTAACCTGGTCTAAAGACTTGGGGACCTGCTTTTATACTTTAGGAATTGCTGCTTTCAGACTCCTGATTCTTAACCCTCCCCAAATGAATCTTTTTTGGCGGGATGTAAGTTGGTTATTAAAGATAATTTTTGAGGAATGGGTCGTCCAACATTTTCTTCAAATCCTACCATAACTGCAACACTAACCTCATTATGCCCTTAAATGTGCTCTTGTCTTCCTCTCTTCCCTCTCCTTCCTTCTCTTCCTTTCCTTCTTTGTCAAATATTTCTGAATGTCTACCATAGGTGAGACTGTCTCTAGCACAATCCCTTCTCCAGAACTCATTTTAGTGGACAAAATAGATAATTATAAAAATTGAAAACATGTTATTATAAGGAATGTATGAAAGAGGTATGTGTAGCCAGGTCTTGGTGGGCCAGGACTCTTTGGAGAAGTCTGAGGTGAGTCCTAAAGGATGTGAGGGAGTGAGCACCATGTGAAGCGAAGAAGAGAGGATCTTGTAGATGGGGATGACAGAAGGAAGAGTGGGAATAAGAAACACGATGACTTCCCAGGGTTCTGTGTGTGACTGAGCAGCGAGTGATGAGGCTAATGAGGCAAATAGGGTCATTCTGTGGTGCCACTTGTTAAGACTCTTGCTTTTAATCTTGAGATCAATGATTTCTTCCCCCAAGGGATTTTGGCAGCAAACATTTGTTCCAAATTTAATCTAATATGTCACACCCCATAAAAGTTAGATTAAGAGGGAATTTAATTTGTATACATTTTCCTTATAAGTTAAAACAATAAAATCTAACATTTATTTGAATATAAATTTGATACACAGATTATGAATGACGGCCATCATGTTAGCTTTAGCACTGAAATTCAATTACGTCTGAATTGTATCTGTGGTACAAGATAATTTTGGTTCACCCAGATACGTGGTTGCAAATGGTAACAGTTTTAAAATGGATTACCTAGGTATCTCAGGATACTGTTTTATAAAAAGAGATGGCAGAGAAAGTTTTGTCCTAGTTCTAAACAAAAATGAAATTCAAATTGAGCTAAGAAGATGATGGTGATAATAAGCGAAACATGTAAGACAGCAATTTTCAGAAAAAATGTTCAGTTTGGGGCATATAAGGTGTTTATATGGGACTACAGGAAGCTTCCTGTTACCATGGAATCATTTCCTTAAAGATCAAACATGAAGCCAGGTGCAGTGGTGCAGGCTGGTAATCCCAGGGACCAGAGAGGGTGAGGCAGGACGATTATAAGTCTGAGACCAGCCATGGCAACTTAGTGAAATCCTGTCTCAAAAATAAAAATTTTAAAAAAGCTCTGGGGATGTAGCTCAGTGGTAGAGCATTTATCTGGCATGTGCAAAACCCTGGGTTTGTTCTCCACTACCAGGAAAAAAAAAATCAAATATGAGACATTGTTCTTTTAGGATTGTGTAACTTCATTTTCCTCTGACCTCCCACTGTAGCCTGCTTTTGGAAAGATTTTAGTAGTTCACTTAAGAAATTCTTCGGTTTTGAAAATTCCTGCAAATTGTGCTTGTGAATTAGAATTCTGTGCTTCATAATTTTGCTGTTTCATCATTTCAGATTTCTTGACATGGCTACAGATGCATTCAGGTCAAGGTCAGTTTTATATTTAGCAAAGTTGGACTATTTCACAAAAACTCCTATGTTCTTTCTGAACATTTGTCTGAGCTGGGCCCTGCTATCATTCATCTCCCCCAGTCAAGCTGAATGAAGTATATTCATTTAATGAATGGCGTGTTATGAACAAAATGGTCCTATTGTTTTCAAGTACTATGGCACTATCATCATTTTTTTTCCATTTACTTAGTTATTTATCCAGTGAAAACAGATGCTTTAGCCTCCCATGGTTTAGAAGGTATAAGATTGTATTATTTTGTAAGGCTGCCATAACAAAGTACCACAGACAGTGTGGCTTCAAGAACAGAAATCTATTCCTCACAGTTCTGGAGGTGCCAGTTGGGTTGGTTTCTTTTGAGGACTCTTTCTTTGGCTTGAAGCAAATGGTCCTTCCCTTGCTGCCTCTTCATATGATCTTATATCTGTGTAGGCGCCCCTTGGGACTCTGTCCAAATTTTCTTTTCTTTTCTTTCCTTTTCTTTTCCCCTCTCTCTCTCTCTTTCTCTCTCTCTCTCTCTCTCTCTCTCTCTCTCTCTCTCTCTCTCTCTCTCTCTCTCTCTCCCTCCCTCCCTCCCTCCCTCCCTCCCTCTTTCTTTCTTTTCGTAACAGGGATTGAACCCAGGGGCACTTAAACACTGAGCCAATCCATAGCCCTTTTTAATTTTTATTCTGAGACAGAGTCTCATTAAGGTGCTTAGGTCCTTGAAAGGTTACTAAGACTGGCTTTGAACTTGCAATTCTCTTGCCTCAGCCTCTTGAGTCACTGGGATTACAGGTGTGTACCACCGCACCCAGCCCAAATTTCCTTTTCTTACAAGGGCACCAGCTGGACTGTATCAGGGTTCACTTTAATGTCTAATTTAACTTAATCACCTCTTTAATGACCTTACCTCCAATGGCATTTATGAAGGTACTGTGGATTAAGACATTGACATAAGAATTTGGGAGGAAGACACAACTCAATCATAATATTGCTTAAATATTTTACCTTGATTCTTATGAAAAAGACAGTACTTACCTTAGTAGATCTAAGCTTTCTCCTTAGATTCATTTTCACTTGTCTTTGATGAGAAAGGAACCAACCTTTCTCCCATGAGAAAAAGGGAGGTAAACATTTCCTTCTGGGAGGGGTTGCAAATGTTGCAGCATTTCTCAATCTTTTGCTAACCCAGCATTTGAAGGGATTTCACAAACCCACCACAAATGAAGGGCTTGAGTTGAGGAATCCCAAAGAACTGTATGCAAATCTTCTGTCTATACTTTTCTCAAAAGCTGTGTGTCTTTGTCCAGTGTCTCATACTCTGCAAGAATACAGTATAAGCCACTTTAACAGAAAGATCCTAACAAACAAAGAAAAGGGATTTTTATTTTTCTCTCTCCTGTAACCGTCTACACTGTAACAGCAACACAGGGTGGGATGGACAATCAGTCCATCCTCAGGATATAGCTTTTACCTCTGGGTCCATGATAGCTGCTCTACCTCTTACCTTCACATCTGCATCTCTTCCCAATTCTGGTGGGAATGAAAGAAGAAATAAGAAAAATACATATTCATTTATTTTAAAGTCAAGTCTTGGTATATGTAAGATCACTTACATCCTGTTATCAAAAAGTAACATAGTCATACCTGTTTGCAAAGATGGTGGAGAAAAGCAATCTAACAAAATGGTCAAGGGGACAACTAAAATAGAGCATAATAATGAATATTGTTGTATGTCTTAGTTTGGATTCCTACAAAGGAAAGCTAAGGCAAGGACTTGGATCTAGGTAGTTCATCTGCATTTACCTAATAACTAACTGATGATATTGATCCTAGACAGGAGAAGTGAAAGATCAGGAAGAGCAAGCAAGGAAGGAAGAAAGCCAGGGACACATTCTTCAGCTAGAAACCACCTGGAAAAATGAGGCCCAATTGCTCTGGGCATCATCAGTAGAACCGCATAGATAGTGTCTCAGAATTGCCCCCAAGGAGCCTGGGGCATTTATACACTGACATCTCTCTAATTACTTGTTAACTCCCCGACATTTCAGGCTGTGCCCCTGCTCAGGCTTTGTACATTTCCATGTTGCTGGAGAATTCCCTAAGGGACACTATAGCACTCACTGGAAATGGTGCACTGCACTTGCCACCTGCATGCAGCTATCCACGTTAGTGCCACTAATGTCAGGTGGGCTAAGGGGTTGGGCACTGGGCATATTAGGCATTTCCTTCTGAGTAGAACTAAACTGGGCCACAACCTGTGATAAGCACAATGGGGCTTGTGTCCTAGGGTTGGGTGGGGATTCAGAAAATGTTTACAAAGCAACTAAGGCAGAGCCTGGCAAGTGGTAGGTGCTTCATAAATATTAGTTTTCCTTTTCTCCGCTTCCTCCCCATATCACAATGCAAGCCTTATTGTTTTAACAATTAAATTTATTCTATTATCATAAAGGATCCTCTTCGAGTTTTTCAGTCTTCTATAAATTTAGTACCTCAAGTTTTCATAATAATAGAAAACAATCTGCACATCACACTTTGTTAATTTAACATGAGATATTTATTTCGGATTCTGTGACCAGTAAATGACTGGAACAGATGTAAAGGTACAGGGTTTCATAGATTACGAGAAAGAAATTTCATATTTATAGTGATAAATGTGCTCTTTAATGCCTGTCATTTCCATAGCTTACTGTTTTGTGTTCCTTTATGTTATGTGCACCATATTTTGTGTACTAAAAATTTAACAATTAAGAAAATGTGCCAGGACTTCATGAAGTCTCTAGGTGTGTGGGTGCTGGCATATGAGGTGCCACACCAAGTCACATTTATTCTTGAGTTCCCCAAGTGTGCCTCGATGAGAAAATACTGTACTAGAGGTTGTGACTAAGTCATGGTCCCTGTCTACAAAAATTTTTTATCTGCTTAATTGATTCACCACAGCAGAGAAACTACAAGAGCTATAAATGTTCATGCTGTTTTAAGGTTTGTGTAAAAGTAGAGATGTGGGCTCGTGGGGACTGAAAGAAGGAATTGGATGATACACAAACTGTTGAATTTATTAGGGAAGCAGAATGTTTACATGTATCCAATAATCTCCTTACAGATGTTATTTAAAATTTTATCTTAAAAATTAGCATACTATAAAATTTAACTTATTTTTGGTACATAGTTTTATGAGTTTCAGCACAGTATAGATTTATGTATCATTATCAAAACCAGAATACAAAACAGTTCTGTTACCTCAAGACTCTTCCTTACCATCTGGTGATAGTCAGATCTCCCCTAATTCTTAACAACTATTGATCAGTTCTCCATTTCTCTGATCCGTCTTTACAAAAGTGTCATAAAAATGGAGTCAGACAGTATGTCATCTTATGTCAGCATAATGCTTTTGATTATTGACAGTTTTTTATTGCTGAGTATATTCCAATATGTGGACATGCCATTTTATTTATCTATTCAACCACTGAAGGACATTTGAATTGATTCCAGTTCATGGCAAATATGAACAAACTTGCTACAAATCAGATTATTAATTAACCACAAAAGTAAAAAGAGATGCCTTCAAGTGAAAAATTGAAGAGGCTTAGCATCACTAATAATGGCACATATTAACATCATGAGCTACCAGACAGCGTGTACCAAAAAGGGCATGAGGTTATTCCTGTACTATTCCTGCCAAAAATGCATGACCTGTAGTTAAGCATGAGGAAACTATCAGACAGATCCAAGGCAAGAGCCATTCTATAAAACAAGTGACCGATACTCTATAAATATATTAACACTATGAAAGGCAAAGAAAGAATGGGAACTGTTCCGGGTTAAAAAAGACTAAGGACACGTGGCAACCAAATGTGGTCTTGTATGGGAAAAATATCACTATTATGGACAGGAATATATAAACATGTACATATATATATATCAATAAATCTATATGAAATATACATATATATTTATAAATAGGAATCAGAAAAATGAGATGAATTGTCTATAAGAAAAGCTGTGTTCCTGGGAGAAAACTCCCAAACTCATTCCTCAGTCAAAAACCAAGGTCCTTGGAAGCAGTGGTTTTAAAACCTTAGCTAGATCTTTGTGTAACTAAGGTGGTACCACTATGAGTAATCTCTTGCCAAATATGGCTGCTCCTTATGTTCACAAGAAACTCCCTACAAAGAGCTTAACTCCTTAGAAGTCATTTACTTGGACTCTGGGGAAACTCATATGTAGTGGAGACTGGTTTCAGATTTCTCTTTTCATGTTTTATGTTTTCCCTTATTATCTCTTCTCTCACCAATGTATAAAGATGGGTGGGAGAGGAGTGACAGACGAGATGGTAGGGAACAGGGTCTAGGTCCTCCCAGACCCAGGGGGCCCTGGCAGAGTGTGGAGATGGAGAAACAGAGGGAGCCCAACAGCAAACGGTGATGACTTGCCACATGCACTCTCTCCTAAATACACTAGTGCTAGGAAGTCCCAAATGGTGAGAGGAACAATAGCCCAAATTAGTCAAAGCAGAAAACAAACTGGTTTGGTCTCTTGGAGGTCAGGAAATGCCAGGAGAGACCTGGAATGTTTAAACTGGACGTAGCAGACAAGTTTGACCTTCTAAGAGTGGAGGTTTCTGTAATATGTAGGGTGGATGGACTGATTGTAATGACCCAAGCATGAGATGATAACCGCTGGGATCAAGGTGGAGTCAGTGTGCAGGAGCAGAAAAAAGGGTGTTGAGAGAGAGAGAGAGAGAGAGAGAGAGAGAGAGAGAGAGAGAGAGAGAGAGAGAGGATATGGGAGAGAAAAAGAAGCAAGAGAGTCAAAGAAGGTTAAAAAAAAAAAGAGAGTGGAATGACACGGGAGTAGAAAGGGATGGAGACTGAGATAGGGATGGGATATATTTGTTTTCAGGACATCTGCTTTAAATTGTGAAAGATTAAAATGTGAAAAATTTAAGTAACATGAAGCTTTATAACTAGAAAATATCCTTGAAGTAGCACAGGAAAGAGGACAAGGATGGTGACAACTTAAGTCAGCGTGAAGCATTGACAAAACAGAAGGTCAAGAAGACACCAAAGTCAAATGATGACCCTTTGCACAAGATGGACCTTAGAGTTTGAAGGTTAACCCTTCAATTTGTTTTCTTGATTCTCCTTACTTGACCACTTACTCTACTTCAGAATAAGAATAGGATTTAAAGATAGAAGATTTTAAGTAGAATTTTAATCTAAATTTGCCTTCCTGAAAATGTAATGTGCACAATATTTTTAGGCTGGCATTTGATTTTAAAAGCACCATGAGGGAAAGGTCATCACTATTAAAAGAAAACTTTAAAAGTCTTATCTTTCTTAGTAAAGAAATATAAGTCTTATTAAACTTTAAAATACTAAAACAATCTGTTTTAGGTTTAGCCACATATATGTACAATGGCTCCTTTAAAGCACTTTAAAAAAAAAATAAAACCTTAAAAGAAAAACTTTTAAAGTATAGATAAGTTGCCAGAAAGTTAGAAATAATCTTGTTTATCCTTTTTCCGGATTCACAATCTAACAATTTGCAATCTCTACTTTGTCATTTCCTCCTCTTAAAATATGTATTATTATTTTTTCCTGAACCATGTAAGAGTTGCAGTTATCATGTCTTTTTATTTCTAAATGCTTCAATGTGCATTTCCTAATAATTAGAACATGGTCCTATATAAATAACCATAATCCAATGATCTCATTCAGGAAGTTTAATACCACTACCTAACATACTGCTGGTATTCAAATTTTGCCAATTGTCCAATTATGTCCTTACAGCACCCCTATCTAACTCCAATGTCCAATCCAGAGTTACCCATTATATTTGGTTTTTATGTCACTTTTGGACTCTGTATTAATTATCTATGACTGCATCAGAATTACTGCAGAAAAAATGCTAAAGCTCATAATAACAGACATTTGTTGTCTCAGAATCTTTTGTTTTTTCAGTGCTGGGAATTGAACCCAAGGTCTTATGCATACTAGGGGAGGGCCTACCACTGTGAGGCAACTTCAACCCTGACTCACAATTTTTCTTGGACAGGAACCCAGGTGTTTCTTACTTTGGTACCTCTGTTTTAAGATCCTTCAATGGTTGCAACCAAAGGCTTAGGTAGGGATCAGTCTCATCTGAATGCTCGACTGGGGAAGGATCCAGTTCCAAGATCACTTGGGACTTTTGGCAGCATTCAGTTGTTCATGGGGTACTGAACTGATGGCCTCGGTTTTTCACTGGAAGCTGTACTCAGGTTTTTGCCATATGCACCTCAGGTAGTTCATGTGGTGAGCAGCTGGCACATGACAACTGACTTCCATCAAACTAAGTGAGAGTACGACTCTGAGCAAGACAAAAATAGAGTCTCTTTGAAAACTAATATTGAAAGCGTCATTCATTATTATTGCTGTGGTCTATCCATTAGAATTGAGTCACTAGTTCCAGCCCACACTCCAGTGAACAGTGAGAAGGTGAAAATATCAGGAGCCAGAGATCATTGGGGCTATTTCAGAGGATATCTGCCATGGTCTTTTTAATCTAGAACAATGTAATGTCTTTCATTACTTTGAAGGATATAGAATTATAGAATGCCCCTTGCTGTACATTTGTATTATGTTTCCCAAGGATTAAATCTGTGTCACATTTTTTTTTCCGATCTTTTTTTTTTCGATCTTTTTTTTTTTTTTATTGTAAACAAATGGGATACATGTTGTTTCTCTGTTTGTACATGGCGTAAAGGCATACCATTTGTGTAATCATAATTTTACATAGGGTAATGTTGTTTGATTCATTCTGTTATTTTTTTCCCTTCCCCACCATCCCTCCCACCCCTCTTTTCCCTCTATACAGTCCTTGCTTCCTCCATTCTTGCCCCCCTCCCTAACCCTAACTCTAACCCTAACACTAACCCCTCCCACCCCCCATTATGTGTCATCATCCACTTATTAGTGATATCATTAGTCCTTTGGTTATTTGAGATTGGCTTATCTCACTTAGCATGATATTCTCCAGTTTCATCCATTTGCCTGCAAATGCCATAATTTTATCATTCTTTATGGCTGAGTAATATTCCATTGTATATATATACCACGGTTTCTTTATCCATTCATCAATTGAAGGACATCTAGGTTGGTTCCACAATCTGGCTATTGTGAATTGAGCAGCTATGAACATTGATGTGGCTGTATCTCTGTAATATGCTGATTTTAAGTCCTTTGGGTATAGGCCAAGGAGTGGGATAGCTGGGTCAAATGGTGGTTCCATTCCAAGTTTTCTAAGGAGTCTCCACACTGCTTTCCAGAGTGGCTGCACTAATTTGCAGCCCCACCAGCAATGTATGAGTGTACCTTTCTCCCCACATCCTCGCCAACACCTGTTGTTGCTTGTATTATTGATAATCGCCATTCTAATTGGGGTGAGATGGAATCTTAGGGTGGTTTTGATTTGCATTTCTCTTATTACTAGAGATGTTGAACATTTTTCCATATGTTTGTTGATTGCTTGTAGATCTTCTGTGAAGTGTCTATTCATTTCCTTAGCCCATTTGTCGATTGGATTATTTGCATTCTTGGTGTAGAGTTTTTTGAGTTTTTATAGATTCTGGATATTAGTGCTCTATCTGAAGTATGATTGGCAATGATTTTCTCCCACTCTGTAGGCTCTTTCTTCGCATTGCTGATAGTTTCCTTTGCTGAGAGAAAGCTTTTTAGTTTGAATCTATCCCAGTTGTTGATTCTTGCTTTTATTTCTTGTGCTATGGGAGTCCTGTTGAGGAAGTCTGGTCCTAAGCCGACATGTTGAAGCTCTGGACCTACTTTTTCTTCTATAAGATGCAAGGTCTCTGGTCTGATTCCGAGATCCTTAATCCATTTTGAGTTTAGTTTCGTGCATGGTGAGAGATATGGGTTTAGTTTCATTCTGTTGCATATGGATTTCCAATTCTCCCAGCACCATTTGTTGAAGAGGCTATCTTTTCTCCATTGCATATTTTTGGCACCTTTGTCTAGTTTGAGAAAATTGTATTTATTTGGGTTTATATCTGTGTCCTCTATTCTTTACCATTGATCCACCTTTCTATTTTGGTACCAATACCATGCCGTTTTTGTTACTATTGCTTTGTAGTAGAGTTGAAGATCTGGTATTGCGATACCCCCTGCTTCGCTCTTTCTACTGAGGATTGCTTTAGCTATTCTGGGTTTCCTTTTCTTCCAGATGAATTTCATAATTGCTTGCTCTATTTCTGTAAGGTACATCATTGGGATTTTAATTGAAATTGCATTGAATCTGTATAGCGCTTTTGGTAGTATGGCCATTTTGAAAATATTAATTCTGCCTATAAAAGAACATGGGAGATCTTTCCATCTTCTAAGGTTTTCTTTAATTTCTTTCTTTAGTGTTCTGTAGTTCTCATTGTAGAGGTCTTTCACCTCTTTTGTGAGATTGATTCCCAAGTATTTTATTTTTTTCGAGGCTATTGTGAATGGGGTAGTTTTCCTAATTTCTCTCTCTGAAGATTCATCGCTTATGTATAAAAAGGCCTTAGATTTATGTGCATTGATCTTATATCCCGCTACTTTACTGAATTCACTTATGAGATCTAACAGTTTTCTGGTGGAATTTCCTGGTTCCTCTAAGTATACAATCATATCATCAGCAAATAGGGATAGTTTGAGTCCTTCATTTCCTATTCGTATCCCTTTAATTTCTTTGGTCTGTCTAATTGCTCGGGCTAGAGTTTCAAGGATGATATTGAAAAGAAGTGGTGAAAGAGGGCATCCCTGCCTTGTTCCAGTTTTTAGGGGGGATGCTTTCAGTTTTTCACTATTTAGAATGATATTAGCCATGGGCTTAGCGTAGATGGCCTTTACAATGTTAAGGAATGTTCCCACTATCCCTATTTTTTCTAGTGTTTTGAGCATGAAGGGGTGCTGTATTTTATCAAATGCTTTCTCTGCATCTATTGAAATAATCATGTGATTCTTGACTTTCAGTCTGTTGATATGGTGAATTACATTTATTGATTTCCTGATGTTGAACCAACCTTGCATCCCTGGGATGAAACCCACTTGATCATGGTGCACTATCTTTTTAATATGTTTTTGTATGCGATTTGCTAAAATTTTGTTGAGAATTTTTGCGTCGATGTTCATTAAGGATATTGGTCTGAAATTTTCTTTCCTCGATGTGTCTCTGTCTGGTTTAGGTATCAGGATGGTATTGGCTTCATAGAATGAGTTTGGGAGGGTTCCCTCCTCTTCTATTTTATGGAATACTTTGAGAAGTATTGGAATGAGCTCTTCTTTAAAGGTTTTGTAGAACTTGGCTGAGAACCCATCTGGTCCTGGACTTTTCTTTGTTGGTAGGCTTTTGATGACTTCTTCTATTTCATTACTTGAAATTGGTCTATTTAAATTGTGTATGTCCTCCTCGTTCAGTTTAGGCAATTCATATGTCTCTAGAAACCTGTTGATGTCTTCGAAATTTTCTATTTTGTTGGAGTATAGGTTTTCAAAATAGCTTCTAATTATGTTTTGTATTTCAGTCCTGTCTGTTGTGATATTTCCTTGTTCATTCCGCATTTTAGTGATTTGGGTTTTCTCTCGTCTTCTCTTTGTTAGTGTGGCTAAAGGTTTATCAATTTTGTTTATTTTTTCGAAGAACCAACTATTTATTTTGTCAATTTTTTGTATTGTTTCTTTTGTTTCAATTTCGTTGATTTCAGCTCTGAGTTTAACTATTTCCTGTCTTCTACTACTTTTGGTCTTGGTCTGTTCTTCTTTTTCTAGGGCTTTGAGCTGTAGTGTTAGTTCGTTGATTTGTTGAGTTTTACTTCTTTTATTAAATGTGCTCCATGAAATAAATTTTCCTCTAAGTACTGCTTTCATAGTGTCCCAGAGATTTTGATATGATGTTTCTTTGTTCTCATTTACCTCTAAGAATTTTTTAATTTCCTTCCTAATATCTTCTGTTATCCATTCATCATATAATAGCATATTGTTTAATCTCCAGGTGTTGGAGTAGTTTCTGTTTTTTACTCTTTCATTTATTTCTAACTTCAATCCATTATGATCTGATAGAATACAAGGTAGTGTCTCTATCTTCTTGTATTTGCTGACATTAGCTTTGTGGCATAATATATGGTCTATTTTAGAGAAGGATCCGTGTGCTGCTGAGAAGAAAGTGTATTCGCTCTTGGTTGGATGGTATATTCTATAAATGTCTGTTAAGTCTAAATTATTGATTGTGTTATTGAGATCTATGGTTTCTTTGTTCAATTTTTGTTTGGAAGATCTGTCCAGTGGTGAGAGAGGCGTGTTAAAATCACCTAGTATTATTGTGTTATGGTCTATTTGGTTTCTAAAATTGAGAAGGATTTGTTTAACATACATGGATGAGCCACTGTTTGGGGCATAGATGTTTATGATTGTTATATCTTGCTGATTTATGCTTCACTTAAGCAGTATGAAATGTCCTTCTTTATCCCTTCTGACTAACTTTGGCTTGAAGTCCACATTATCTGAAATGAGGATGGATACTCCAGCTTTTCTGCTGAGTCCATGTGCATGGTATGTTTTTCCCCATCCTTTCACCTTTAGTCTATGGGTATATCTTTCTATGAGGTGAGTCTCTTGCAGGCAACATATTGTTGGATCTTTCTTTTTAATCCAATCTGCCAGTCTATGTCTTTTGATTGATGAATTCAGGCCATTAACATTCAGGGTTATTATTGAGATATGATTTGTATTTCCAGTCATTTGGTTCATATTTAAAATTTTATTTATTTATTTTTTGACACATCTTGGTTCCTCCTTTATTTGACAGTTCCTTTAGGATAATTCCTCCCTTTGCTGATTTGCTTCTTTGTTTTTTATCTCTTCCTCATGAAATATTTTGCTGAGAATGTTCTGTAATGCTGGCTTTCTTTTTGTAAATTCTTTTAGCTTTTGTTTATCATGGAATGATTTTATTTCATCGTCAAATTTGAAGGTAAGTTTTGCTGGGTATAAGATTCTTGGTTGGCATCCATTTTCTTTCAGAGCTTGAAAAATGTTGTTCCAGGCCCTTCTAGCTTTTAGGGTCTGAATTGAAATATCTGCTGATATCTGTATTGGTTTCCCCCTGAAAGTAATTTGGTTCTTTTCTCTCACAGCCTTTAAAATTCTGTCTTTATTTTGTATGTTAGGTATTTTCATAATAATGTGCCTTGGTGTGAGTCTGTTGTAATTTTGTGTATTTGGAGCCCTATAAGCCTCTTGGACTTGATTTTCCATTTCATTCTTCAGATTTGGGAAATTTTCTGATATTATTTCATTGAATAGATTGTTCATTCCTTTGGTTTGTTTCTCTAAGCCTTCCTGAGTCCCAATAATTCTCAAATTTGGCCTTTTCATGATATCCCATAGTTCTTGGAAATTCTGTTCATGATTTCTTACCATCTTCTCTGTTTGCTCAACTTTGTTTTCGAGGTTAAATATTTCGTCTTCAATATCTGAAGTTCTGTCTTCCAGCTGTTCTATCCTATTGGTTATGCTTTCTATGGAGTTCTTAATTTGGTTTATTGTTTCCTTCATTTCAAGGATTTCTGTTTGGTTTTTTTTTTCAATATCTCTAACTCTTTATTGAAATGATCTTTTGCTTCCTGAATTTGCTCTCTTAACTGTCGATTGGTGCGATCATTCAATGCCTGCATTTGCTCTTTCATCTCATCGTTTGCTTCCCTAATCATTTTAATTATGTACATTCTGAACTCCCTTTCTGTCATTTCTTCTGCCATGCTGTCGTTGGATTTTATTGATAAAACATCCAGATTTGTTTGGGGCATTTTCTTCCCTTGTTTTCTCATATTGTTCAGGAATTAGTGGGTCATTAAGATATTGCAGATTTCCTCTCTCGACTTATAATGTCCCTGAAGATTGCTAGTATATCCCCTCTTATCCTTCAGTAGCCTGAAGTCTTGGAGGAAGTTGATAATGTGGAGCTCCACGAAGAAGCTGCTTCTCTAGGGTTGGTGACCCTCAGGTGGTGTATATTCCCTGCTAGTGGGCAGAGGTGCCTCCACTTGTTGACCAATGGTCATCCAATGGGGAACTAGGCTGCGGGCTGAGGCAAGGCCTGTTTGTGCCTGTGTCTCTGGTTTTATCATCCCTGTGGGAAAACCTCCCCCGGCAGGGAAGAGTCACTCAGTGGGGACGTCTCGCTGGTCAGTTCCCCTCCTAGATGTTCCCCTCAATCTACAACTACCGCCTGGGCTGGGCTGTCTTCCTCTGCAATGTTCCCAGGGGCCCGGACCTACCTCCTGGGCCTGGGAGCCTCACCCTTTGCAGGCGAGTCTCCTTAGGCTGCCTCTCCCAGAGAATCTGCCCGCAGTCCTGGAAACTTCGCTCCGCCCCTAGGCGTGTCTCTGTGCGGCTCTTCCAGCAAGAAGCCACCTAGCTCCTGGGAGCCTGCTCTGTGCCTAATCGCCTGGCTATGCGGCCCCTCCTCTGAGCCGCCACCTGGAGTCCAGTACAATAGCTCTGATACCCAGAGACCCGCCACACACCTCCTCCACCGGACAGCTACCCGGTTTCCGACGCAGTCACTAGGAGTCCAAGCAACTTACTTCGTGTCTCTTCCTCCCACCAACCGCCTGTAGCCCTAGGCAGTCACTCCAAGTCCAAGTGACCCACCCTGTTCCTCCTCCTCCTCCTCGGGGTAGCCCCCCGGGTGTTCAGGAGCGGTGGCTCCGAGACCAAGTGACCCACTGCGCTCCTCCTCCAGGCAGGCCACTGGTGTTCAGGAGCGGTTGCTTTTAGTCCAGTCAACTCACCACTTGCCTCCTCCTCTGGCAACCGCCTGTGGCTCTGATGCAGTCACTCCTAGACCAAGTGACCCGCCGCGCTCCTCCTCTTCCTCTGGGCAG
The DNA here is from genome assembly GCF_902686445.1 of Sciurus carolinensis. Lineage (NCBI taxonomy): Eukaryota > Metazoa > Chordata > Mammalia > Rodentia > Sciuridae > Sciurus > Sciurus carolinensis. Next base: position 115,693,882 of record NC_062221.1, on the reverse strand, counting down.
CCCCCCGGTGTTCAGAAGCGGTCATTCTGAGTCCAAACAGCTCGCCAGGCAGCTCCTCCTCAGGCAGTCGCCCGGAGCCCCAGTGGTTGCTCCGAGTCCAAGCGCTGTGCTGAGCCGCCTCCTCTACGATGATCCCAGTTGTCTGTGTTTACCGCTCCTGTGGGGGGAGGGGCGTCTCGCCGAGCAATTCTACTTCACAAAGTTCCCTGTGTTCCAGGGCTACCGCCCCATCTGGGACGCCTCCCCAACGGGAGAGACTCACTCGGCGACTTTGAGTTGGTCCCAAGTCTCTCACTATCTCCTCTTTTGAATCTTGCGTCCTGCAGCAACGTGAAATGCAGCCGCCCTCTAGTCCGCCATCTTCAAAACCCCTGTGTCACATTTTTGACAGGAGTATCATTGAATCAATACTGTGTCCTCAGTGTGTCTCATTAAAATTCACATAATATTGGTTTGTCCCATTGTTGATGTAAAATTTAATCACTTGATTCAGGTGGTGAACACCAAATTTCTTTTTTTTTTTTTTTTTTTTTTTCTTTTTTTTTTTTTTTTCAAATTTCTTAATAATAAATTTGTATTTTTGTCTTTGCAATTGGAGACATTATTACATTTTTTCAGTTCAAAATTTGCTACTACATAATAAAATATTTTCAATTTCTCTGCTGAGATTTCCTTTTCTTTCCTCAATTAACAGTACATTTTCCTTTACTTCATTGAGCATAGTTATAATAGTTAAAGTCTTTGATAATTATGACATCTGGATCATTCTGGGGGTGGGGCTTTCAATTTTTTCCCCTTGAAAAGTGATCACTTTACCTTGATTTTTCACATGTTAAGAAATTTTGATCTGTATCTGGACATTGTGAATGTTATATTATGAAGATTTTAGATTCAATTATATTCATTCGAAGAGTACTGATGTTTTTGTTGTACTAGAAAATTAAATTGATTGGACTCAAACTACAAGCTGTGTTCCACCTGTGGAAATTGTCAGTGGAAATCTTGATGATAAGTTTCCAGATTTTTCATAGCCTTTGCGGTAAGCTTTTTGGAGTTGGAACCGAATATGTATGTGGTTTTGAGGCCAGTCATCAGGGTGGATTGTCTCATACCAGAATTGGGGTTGCTCTCCCCAAGTTTTCTCCCCTTTGGGATTTTGGCTCACTGTGGGCTTTAGTTAACTGGGCTTAATCTCTTGGATCCTCAGGTCAGAAATCCAGGATGTGGAGAAATAATTTGAAATGATACAAATGATCTCTCTTTGAATTCTCAAGTTTTTATCCATTGATCATTCCTTAGATGATTCTTTTTTTTTTTTTTTTTTTTTTTTTTTGCGGTGCTGGGGATTGAACCCAGGGCCTTGTGCTTGCAAGGCAAGCACTCTTACCAACTGAGCTATCTCTCCAGCCTCCTTAGATGATTCTTGCATTAGTCAATTATTTTGGTGGTTGCAAAATAGTGATTTCTATGTGTATTGTTACTTCACTGTTTATTAGTTGCCATTGAGATTAAAGAAGGGTTTTCTTTCATCCTCATTTATTCATTTTTGTGTTTATTATCAATAAATGTTCACAGATTTAACTGTGTGTTGATTTATTTTATTAAACCATCTTATTTTATAATCTTGGCATCTTCATTAAATTTATTTAGTTTAGTTCTCTACTTTAAATGATTGCTAGGAGGTAAAAGGAGTAATCATGTAACAACGTAAGATTCCTAAAATTATAAGAGAGGCTAGAAATCAGTAATATTTAGGTTCAATTCTTTCTTATACTATGCATTTATTATTTGATAATTATCCTCACAAAATGAAAAAAATATTATGAATTTCCCACTGATTCACCATGTAATTTAGCAAATTTTTATCTGTAACAGTTGGGCTTTGAACTAAGAATTTACTCAGAGATTTGGTAGTTTTAATACTGAACAGTAAATAATTTATAATAAAATCATCATGTGCTTTATTCAGTTTTTTTGTTAAATACTTACTGAAGTGACCATAGGCTATGATAATTATGAATTATTGTTTTCAATGTAACATTTACTAAATATTAACCACATTACACTTTTACACTTACATGCTTCATAAACCACAAATTGACCTTGTTTGACAGGCATTATTGCAAAAGGATCACAGCCAATTCTGGGTACTTATCATCATTGGGTATGATTTATAGAAATGAGTCTTTTTTCCCCCTTAGGCAACTAACTGCTAAGTCATTTAACAGCAATTCTAGGAAATTTTTTTGAGCAAAGTCATTATTATTGGGCAAAATATATGGCTTTTGTGGCAGGATAGTTTGTTGATATTAATTTATAATTAGTTCTTATTGCTAAGGTATTGTACCTAGTGCCCTTCTGAAATGGTAGCCCACCTGGATTTGCATTGCTAGATCTAAAGTTGTCTGTTACCCAAAGACTACTCCATTCCAGGTTTCTTTGCTGAAAATTAAGTTTGGAGCTGAATTGTGCGGGAAATAGTGATTTCTAGGGTTATCTGAGGTGAAAATGGGCTGACTGAGAGAGGTATTTGGAAATTTGGCCAATTCTGTAACCCGTTCTCATTTGGTGCTCTAGGGTGGTAGGGAGGCTTTTAATCTTATACCTGAGGGCTTTGCAGTGAAATCATTAAATCATTCATGGTGACTGTATGGAAGATATAACAGATACTTAAAAGCACTTGTTGTTCAAGTTCCATGCCCCCAGGTTCTGAAGCCCATGACAGTGATATCAAAAAGGTTTAGTATTCTGCCGAAGTGTTGAGAAGACTTATTGTGTTGTCTGCAGCTCCGGGTCTACTGATCAGCTGAGAGTGGTGTAGCTTGAAGTCACAAGTAATCTCAGTTAACTGGGATGGTAAATGCTTCCCTAGTGGGCAGGGAAATTTAGCCATTGGGAAACTTTAGCCTTGAGAAGCTTTAAAATGAATTATAGAAATATTTAAGAAAAACAAACCATATGATGAATATTTTATATTAAAAAGGAACCTAACATTTGTTATTTTTATGTAATTGTAACATTTAAGAAACTTGAGAATTACATTATCAATAAACATATTAGATAAATAATATATATAGGAAAGTTTTGTTAAGTTAGACTACTGAAATATTTTAAAAGGATAGGGACCATACTAAATTTATTAATGCGGTTTACAATGTTTGAAGTTACTTAGTCAAGTGTATATGTGGGATGAAACAATTCAAGAACATTTTAATGTTCTTTTTGAAACTCACTAGACTTAAAAGAAGAAAATCATATTTGCAAGTTGATCCTAAAAGCCTAATTTTAAAAAGTAGGCATTTTACAAAGTTATAGAACTTTAATAGATTGAACTAATCTCAGTAAGTAACTATTTAGGTTTTTTTTTTCTATGTACAAAACTCACTCTTGAGAACATGGATAGCCTCAACTGAGCTCAGAGAAGGATTTATAGCAAGCTACTTGCTCTGTAAACACATGCTTTCTGTGGTGGAGAAAACTGAGTTGAATGATTTGTGCAACATCACAGGGTTCTTCTAATTATCTGTATTCTCTTTTGAAGCTTACCTCCAAATAATCCAATTTGTAATATTCCAGAAACATTACATTATTTTTGTGTCAATAGCCAAAATTTTGCTCTCCTAACTTGAAAATTTTCTCCCTTATGTTTAATACTTTCTCCACAGAATAATTTTCCAACTCTTCCTACTTATCTATGTAGGTATCCTTGTTTATCAGCAGAGATACCACACAATCCTGCTAGGGAGTATCCTTTTTCCAAAGTATCCTTTTTTCCAAAAGACAGGGAGCTTCCCAGACTCTGACCTTATCCCCTGGGAGACTTTGAGCATTTGCTTGTCTGATCTGTGTGCTCACCTCCTGGTGTCCTTCAGCAGTGTTGTTTGGTTATGAAACCTCATCATCTTGAGGCCTATCCTAGGAGTGGGAGGCTACAGCCTGTCTGTTACATTTGACTTTATTCCCAAGTTATTCTTTTGGAGAGGGCAATGGAGGCTTCTATGAACAAAGATTGTGCAGAGTGAAACATAACACTTATCGATAACATTTTAAATAGATTTTGTTCAAGTTGAGATTCCCAAACTCTTTTAGTTCATGGTAGCATTAATTTCTTAATAATCTTTTCACAACATTCCCAGGAAAAAACAACAGCAGCAAACCTGAAATGAAACTAAACTTCCTGGAGAGGTGGTGCACCCCTATAATCCCAGTATGCAAGGCTGAGGCAGGAGGATCCCAAGTTCAAAGCCAGCCTCAGCAACTGAGCAAGGCTCTAAGCAATTTAATGAGACCCTGTCTCAAAATAAAAAATAAAAAGGGCTGAGGATGTGGCTTAGTGCTTAAGTGCCCCTGGGTTCAGTCCCTGGTACCAAAATAAATAAATAAATAAATAAATAAATATAAATTTTTAAAAAATCCAAGCAACTCAAGAGGCTGAGGCAGGAGGACTTTAAGCTTGAGACCAGTGTTGGCAACTTTGTGAGACCCTGTCTCAAAATAAAAAGATAAAAGGACTGGGAATGTAGCTGGTGATAGAGAACCCCTGGGTTCCATTCCCAGTACAGACAATAACAAACCAGAAATTAAAAACAAACCTCCCAAAACCACACTGTTTTATTTATCAAGATATTGGGGGGTTTTCAAGATGGCGGACTAGGGGGTGGCTGCATTTCACCTTGCTCCAGGACACAGGATTCAAAAGAGGAGATACTGAGAGGCTTGGGACTAACTCAAAGCCGCCGGGTGAGTCTCTCCCTTTGGGGAGGCGTCCCAGATGGGGCGGTAGCCCCGGAACGCAGAGAACTTTGTGAAGTAGAGTGACTCGGCGAGACGCCCCTCCCCCCCCCCCGCCAGAGCGGTAAACACGGACAACTGGGATCATCGTAGAGGAGGCGGCTCAGCACAGCGCTTGGACTCGGAGCAACCACTGGGGCTCCGGGCGACTGCCTGAGGAGGAGCTGCCTGGCGAGCTGTTTGGACTCAGAATGACCGCTTCTGAACACCGGGGGGCTGCCCAGAGGAAGAGGAGGAGCGCGGCGGGTCACTTGGTCTAGGAGTGACTGCATCAGAGCCACAGGCGGTTGCCAGAGGAGGAGGCTAGTGGTGAGTTGATTGGACTAAAAGCAACCGCTCCTGAACACCAGTGGCCTGCCTGGAGGAGGAGCGCAGTGGGTCACTTGGTCTCGGAGCCACCGCTCCTGAACACCCGGGGGGCTACCCCGAGGAAGAGGAGGAACAGGGTGGGTCACTTGGACTCGGAGTGACTGCCTAGGGCTATGGGCGGTTGGCGGGAGGAGGAGATGTGAAGTGAGTTGCTTGAACTCCTAGTGACTGCATCGGAAACCGGGCCGCTGTCTGGAGGAGGAGGTTTGTGGCGGGTCTCTGGGTATCGGAGCTATTGTACGGGGCTCCAGGTGGCAGCTCAGAGGAGGGGCCGCATAGCCAGGCGATTAGGCACAGAGCAGGCTCCCAGGAGCTAGGTGGCTTCTTGCTGGAAGAGCCGCACAGAGACACGCCTAGGGGCGGAGCGAAGTTTCCAGGACTGCGGGCAGATTCTCTGGGAGAGGCAGCCTAAGGAGACTCGCCTGCAAAGGGTGAGGCTCCCAGGCCCAGGAGGTAGGTCCGGGCCCCTGGGAACATTGCAGAGGAAGACAGCCCAGCCCAGGCGGTAGTTGTAGATTGAGGGGAACATCTAGGAGGGGAACTGACCAGCGAGACGTCCCCACTGAGTGACTCTTCCCTGCCGGGGGAGGTTTTCCCACAGGGATGATAAAACCAGAGACACAGGCACAAACAGGCCTTGCCTCAGCCCGCAGCCTAGTTCCCCATTGGATGACCATTGGTCAACAAGTGGAGGCACCTCTGCCCACTAGCAGGGAATATACACCACCTGAGGGTCACCAACCCTAGAGAAGCAGCTTCTTCGTGGAGCTCCACATTATCAACTTCCTCCAAGACTTCAGGCTACTGAAGGATAAGAGGGGATATACTAGCAATCTTCAGGGACATTATAAGTCGAGAGAGGAAATCTGCAATATCTTAATGACCCACTGATTCCTGAACAATATGAGAAAACAAGGGAAGAAAATGCCCCAAACAAATCTGGATGTTTTATCAATAAAATCCAACGACAGCATGGCAGAAGAAATGACAGAAAGGGAGTTCAGAATGTACATAATTAAAATGATTAGGGAAGCAAACGATGAGATGAAAGAGCAAATGCAGGCATTGAATGATCGCACCAATCGACAGTTAAGAGAGCAAATTCAGGAAGCAAAAGATCATTTCAATAAAGAGTTAGAGATATTGAAAAAAAACCAAACAGAAATCCTTGAAATGAAGGAAACAATAAACCAAATTAAGAACTCCATAGAAAGCATAACCAATAGGATAGAACAGCTGGAAGACAGAACTTCAGATATTGAAGACAAAATATTTAATCTCGAAAACAAAGTTGAACAAACAGAGAAGATGGTAAGAAATCATGAACAGAATTTCCAAGAACTATGGGATATCATGAAAAGGCCAAATTTGAGAATTATTGGAACTCAGGAAGGCTTAGAGAAACAAACCAAAGGAATGAACAATCTATTCAATGAAATAATATCAGAAAATTTCCCAAATCTGAAGAATGAAATGGCAAATCAAGTCCAAGAGGCTTATAGGACTCCAAATACACAAAATTACAACAGACCCACACCAAGGCACATTATAATGAAAATACCTAACATACAAAATAAAGACAGAATTTTAAAGGCTGTGAGAGAAAAGAACCAAATTACTTTCAGGGGGAAACCAATACAGATATCAGCAGATATTTCAATTCAGACCCTAAAAGCTAGAAGGGCCTGGAACAACATTTTTCAAGCTCTGAAAGAAAATGGATGCCAACCAAGAATCTTATACCCAGCAAAACTTACCTTCAAATTTGACGA